>NW_026972560.1:0-168259 GCF_036711695.1 Zophobas morio
GTAGGGTATCTGATTGGCTTAAAAGTACAAGAAAACACTTCAAAAGTGACGTTTCTGAAGAATTTTAACAGTTTTCTTGTATCTACGAACGCCAGAATGCATAAAATTGACCTAAACGTCTCCTTTTCCTATTCTGAGTCGATTCTGCATGCTTTAAGTGTGTTTGGTGGCTCAGAACCATCAAAAAACGTTGAAATATAGTTCAAATTCAATAAAAATCGACAAAAATACAGTTTCTAGCTAAAATTTGATGGTTTCGTTGCACTTTCCGAGCCCGTAGGGTATCTGATTGGCTTAAAAGTACAAGAAAACACTTCAAAAGTGACGTTTCTGAAGAATTTTAACAGTTTTCTTGTATCTACGAACGCCAGAATGCATAAAATTGACCTAAACGTCTCCTTTTCCTATTCTGAGTCGATTCTGCATGCTTTAAGTGTGTTTGGTGGCTCAGAACCATCAAAAAACGTTGAAATATAGTTCAAATTCAATAAAAATCGACAAAAATACAGTTTCTAGCTATTATTTGATGGTTTCGTTGCACTTTCCGAGCCCGTAGGGTATCTGATTGGCTTAAAAGTACAAGAAAACACTTCAAAAGTGACGTTTCTGAAGAATTTTAACAGTTTTCTTGTATCTACGAACGCCAGAATGCATAAAATTGACCTAAACGTCTCCTTTTCCTATTCTGAGTCGATTCTGCATGCTTTAAGTGTGTTTGGTGGCTCAGAACCATCAAAAAACGTTGAAATGTAGTTCCAATTCAATAAAAATCGACAAAAATACAGTTTCTAGCTAAAATTTGATGGTTTCGTTGCACTTTCCGAGCCCGTAGGGTATCTGATTGGCTTAAAAGTACAAGAAAACACTTCAAAAGTGACATTTCTGAAGAATTTTAACAGTTTTCTTGTATCTACGAACGCCAGAATGCATAAAATTGACCTAAGCGTCTCCTTTTCCGATTCTGAGTCGATTCTGCATGCTTTAAGTGTGTTTGGTGGCTCAGAACCATCAAAAAACGTTGAAATATAGTTCAAATTCAATAAAAATCGACAAAAATACAGTTTCTAGCTAAAATTTGATGGTTTCGTTGCACTTTCCGAGCCCGTAGGGTATCTGATTGGCTTAAAAGTACAAGAAAACACTTCAAAAGTGACGTTTCTGAAGAATTTTAACAGTTTTCTTGTATCTACGAACGCCAGAATGCATAAAATTGACCTAAACGTCTCCTTTTCCTATTCTGAGTCGATTCTGCATGCTTTAAGTGTGTTTGGTGGCTCAGAACCGTCAAAAAACGTTGAAATATAGTTCAAATTCAATAAAAATCGACAAAAATACAGTTTCTAGCTAAAATTTGATGGTTTCGTTGCACTTTCCGAGCCCGTAGGGTATCTGATTGGCTTAAAAGTACAAGAAAACACTTCAAAAGTGACGTTTCTGAAGAATTTTAACAGTTTTCTTGTATCTACGAACGCCAGAATGCATAAAATTGACCTAAACGTCTCCTTTTCCTATTCTGAGTCGATTCTGCATGCTTTAAGTGTGTTTGGTGGCTCAGAACCATCAAAAAACGTTGAAATGTAGTTCAAATTCAATAAAAGTCGACAAAAATACAGTTTCTAGCTAAAATTTGATGGTTTCGTTGCACTTTCCGAGCCCGTAGGGTATCTGATTGGCTTAAAAGTACAAGAAAACACTTCAAAAGTGACGTTTCTGAAGAATTTTAACAGTTTTCTTGTATCTACGAACGCCAGAATGCATAAAATTGACCTAAACGTCTCCTTTTCCTATTCTGAGTCGATTCTGCATGCTTTAAGTGTGTTTCGTGGCTCAGAACCATCAAAAAACGTTGAAATATAGTTCAAATTCAATAAAAATCGACAAAAATACAGTTTCTAGCTAAAATTTGATGGTTTCGTTGCAATTTCCGAGCCCGTTGGGTATCTGATTGGCTTAAAAGTACAAGAAAACACTTCAAAAGTGACGTTTCTGAAGAATTTTAACAGTTTTCTTGTATCTACGAACGCCAGAATGCATAAAATTGACCTAAACGTCTCCTTTTCCTATTCTGAGTCGATTCTGCATGCTTTAAGTGTGTTTGGTGGCTCAGAACCATCAAAAAACGTTGAAATATAGTTCAAATTCAATAAAAATCGACAAAAATACAGTTTCTAGCTAAAATTTGATGGTTTCGTTGCACTTTCCGAGCCCGTAGGGTATCTGATTGGCTTAAAAGTACAAGAAAACACTTCAAAAGTGACGTTTCTGAAGAATTTTAACAGTTTTCTTGTATCTACGAACGCCAGAATGCATAAAATTGACCTAAACGTCTCCTTTTCCTATTCTGAGTCGATTCTGCATGCTTTAAGTGTGTTTGGTGGCTCAGAACCATCAAAAAACGTTGAAATATAGTTCAAATTCAATAAAAATCGAGAAAAATACAGTTTCTAGCTAAAATTTGATGGTTTCGTTGCACTTTCCGAGCCCGTAGGGTATCTGATTGGCTTAAAAGTACAAGAAAACACTTCAAAAGTGACGTTTCTGAAGAATTTTAACAGTTTTCTTGTATCTACGAACGCCAGAATGCATAAAATTGACCTAAACGTCTCCTTTTCCTATTCTGAGTCGATTCTGCATGCTTTAAGTGTGTTTGGTGGCTCAGAACCATCAAAAAACGTTGAAATATAGTTCAAATTCAATAAAAATCGACAAAAATACAGTTTCTAGCTAAAATTTGATGGTTTCGTTGCACTTTCCGAGCCCGTAGGGTATCTGATTGGCTTAAAAGTACAAGAAAACACTTCAAAAGTGACGTTTCTGAAGAATTTTAACAGTTTTCTTGGATCTACGAACGCCAGAATGCATAAAATTGACCTAAACGTCTCCTTTTCCTATTCTGAGTCGATTCTGCATGCTTTAAGTGTGTTTGGTGGCTCAGAACCATCAAAAAACGTTGAAATATAGTTCAAATTCAATAAAAATCGACAAAAATACAGTTTCTAGCTAAAATTTGATGGTTTCGTTGCACTTTCCGAGCCCGTAGGGTATCTGATTGGCTTAAAAGTACAAGAAAACACTTCAAAAGTGACGTTTCTGAAGAATTTTAACAGTTTTCTTGTATCTACGAACGCCAGAATGCATAAAATTGACCTAAACGTCTCCTTTTCCTATTCTGAGTCGATTCTGCATGCTTTAAGTGTGTTTGGTGGCTCAGAACCATCAAAAAACGTTGAAATATAGTTCAAATTCAATAAAAATCGACAAAAATACAGTTTCTAGCTAAAATTTGATGGTTTCGTTGCACTTTCCGAGCCCGTTGGGTATCTGATTGGCTTAAAAGTACAAGAAAACACTTCAAAAGTGACGTTTCTGAAGAATTTTAACAGTTTTCTTGTATCTACGAACGCCAGAATGCATAAAATTGACCTAAACGTCTCCTTTTCCTATTCTGAGTCGATTCTGCATGCTTTAAGTGTGTTTGGTGGCTCAGAACCATCAAAAAACGTTGAAATATAGTTCAAATTCAATAAAAATCGACAAAAATACAGTTTCTAGCTAAAATTTGATGGTTTCGTTGCACTTTCCGAGCCCGTTGGGTATCTGATTGGCTTAAAAGTACAAGAAAACACTTCAAAAGTGACGTTTCTGAAGAATTTTAACAGTTTTCTTGTATCTACGAACGCCAGAATGCATAAAATTGACCTAAACGTCTCCTTTTCCTATTCTGAGTCGATTCTGCATGCTTTAAGTGTGTTTGGTGGCTCAGAACCATCAAAAAACGTTGAAATATAGTTCAAATTCAATAAAAATCGACAAAAATACAGTTTCTAGCTAAAATTTGATGGTTTCGTTGCACTTTCCGAGCCCGTAGGGTATCTGATTGGCTTAAAAGTACAAGAAAACACTTCAAAAGTGACGTTTCTGAAGAATTTTAACAGTTTTCTTGTATCTACGAACGCCAGAATGCATAAAATTGACCTAAACGTCTCCTTTTCCTATTCTGAGTCGATTCTGCATGCTTTAAGTGTGTTTGGTGGCTCAGAACCATCAAAAAACGTTGAAATATAGTTCAAATTCAATAAAAATCGACAAAAATACAGTTTCTAGCTAAAATTTGATGGTTTCGTTGCACTTTCCGAGCCCGTAGGGTATCTGATTGGCTTAAAAGTACAAGAAAACACTTCAAAAGTGACGTTTCTGAAGAATTTTAACAGTTTTCTTGTATCTACGAACGCCAGAATGCATAAAATTGACCTAAACGTCTCCTTTTCCTATTCTGAGTCGATTCTGCATGCTTTAAGTGTGTTTGGTGGCTCAGAACCATCAAAAAACGTTGAAATATAGTTCAAATTCAATAAAAATCGACAAAAATACAGTTTCTAGCTAAAATTTGATGGTTTCGTTGCACTTTCCGAGCCCGTAGGGTATCTGATTGGCTTAAAAGTACAAGAAAACACTTCAAAAGTGACGTTTCTGAAGAATTTTAACAGTTTTCTTGTATCTACGAACGCCAGAATGCATAAAATTGACCTAAACGTCTCCTTTTCCTATTCTGAGTCGATTCTGCATGCTTTAAGTGTGTTTGGTGGCTCAGAACCATCAAAAAACGTTGAAATATAGTTCAAATTCAATAAAAATCGACAAAAATACAGTTTCTAGCTAAAATTTGATGGTTTCGTTGCACTTTCCGAGCCCGTAGGGTATCTGATTGGCTTAAAAGTACAAGAAAACACTTCAAAAGTGACGTTTCTGAAGAATTTTAACAGTTTTCTTGTATCTACGAACGCCAGAATGCATAAAATTGACCTAAACGTCTCCTTTTCCTATTCTGAGTCGATTCTGCATGCTTTAAGTGTGTTTGGTGGCTCAGAACCATCAAAAAACGTTGAAATATAGTTCAAATTCAATAAAAATCGACAAAAATACAGTTTCTAGCTAAAATTTGATGGTTTCGTTGCACTTTCCGAGCCCGTAGGGTATCTGATTGGCTTAAAAGTACAAGAAAACACTTCAAAAGTGACGTTTCTGAAGAATTTTAACAGTTTTCTTGTATCTACGAACGCCAGAATGCATAAAATTGACCTAAACGTCTCCTTTTCCTATTCTGAGTCGATTCTGCATGCTTTAAGTGTGTTTGGTGGCTCAGAACCATCAAAAAACGTTGAAATATAGTTCAAATTCAATAAAAATCGACAAAAATACAGTTTCTAGCTAAAATTTGATGGTTTCGTTGCACTTTCCGAGCCCGTAGGGTATCTGATTGGCTTAAAAGTACAAGAAAACACTTCAAAAGTGACGTTTCTGAAGAATTTTAACAGTTTTCTTGTATCTACGAACGCCAGAATGCATAAAATTGACCTAAACGTCTCCTTTTCCTATTCTGAGTCGATTCTGCATGCTTTAAGTGTGTTTGGTGGCTCAGAACCATCAAAAAACGTTGAAATATAGTTCAAATTCAATAAAAATCGACAAAAATACAGTTTCTAGCTAAAATTTGATGGTTTCGTTGCACTTTCCGAGCCCGTAGGGTATCTGATTGGCTTAAAAGTACAAGAAAACACTTCAAAAGTGACGTTTCTGAAGAATTTTAACAGTTTTCTTGTATCTACGAACGCCAGAATGCATAAAATTGACCTAAACGTCTCCTTTTCCTATTCTGAGTCGATTCTGCATGCTTTAAGTGTGTTTGGTGGCTCAGAACCATCAAAAAACGTTGAAATATAGTTCAAATTCAATAAAAATCGACAAAAATACAGTTTCTAGCTAAAATTTGATGGTTTCGTTGCACTTTCCGAGCCCGTAGGGTATCTGATTGGCTTAAAAGTACAAGAAAACACTTCAAAAGTGACGTTTCTGAAGAATTTTAACAGTTTTCTTGTATCTACGAACGCCAGAATGCATAAAATTGACCTAAACGTCTCCTTTTCCTATTCTGAGTCGATTCTGCATGCTTTAAGTGTGTTTGGTGGCTCAGAACCATCAAAAAACGTTGAAATATAGTTCAAATTCAATAAAAATCGACAAAAATACAGTTTCTAGCTAAAATTTGATGGTTTCGTTGCACTTTCCGAGCCCGTAGGGTATCTGATTGGCTTAAAAGTACAAGAAAACACTTCAAAAGTGACGTTTCTGAAGAATTTTAACAGTTTTCTTGTATCTACGAACGCCAGAATGCATAAAATTGACCTAAACGTCTCCTTTTCCTATTCTGAGTCGATTCTGCATGCTTTAAGTGTGTTTGGTGGCTCAGAACCATCAAAAAACGTTGAAATATAGTTCAAATTCAATAAAAATCGACAAAAATACAGTTTCTAGCTAAAATTTGATGGTTTCGTTGCACTTTCCGAGCCCGTAGGGTATTCTGATTGGCTTAAAAGTACAAGAAAACACTTCAAAAGTGACGTTTCTGAAGAATTTTAACAGTTTTCTTGTATCTACGAACGCCAGAATGCATAAAATTGACCTAAACGTCTCCTTTTCCTATTCTGAGTCGATTCTGCATGCTTTAAGTGTGTTTGGTGGCTCAGAACCATCAAAAAACGTTGAAATATAGTTCAAATTCAATAAAAATCGACAAAAATACAGTTTCTAGCTAAAATTTGATGGTTTCGTTACACTTTCCGAGCCCGTTGGGTATCTGATTGGCTTAAAAGTACAAGAAAACACTTCAAAAGTGACGTTTCTGAAGAATTTTAACAGTTTTCTTGTATCTACGAACGGCAGAATGCATAAAATTGACCTAAACGTCTCCTTTTCCTATTCTGAGTCGATTCTGCATGCTTTAAGTGTGTTTGGTGGCTCAGAACCATCAAAAAACGTTGAAATATAGTTCAAATTCAATAAAAATCGACAAAAATACAGTTTCTAGCTAAAATTTGATGGTTTCGTTGCACTTTCCGAGCCCGTAGGGTATCTGATTGGCTTAAAAGTACAAGAAAACACTTCAAAAGTGACGTTTCTGAAGAATTTTAACAGTTTTCTTGTATCTACGAACGCCAGAATGCATAAAATTGACCTAAACGTCTCCTTTTCCTATTCTGAGTCGATTCTGCATGCTTTAAGTGTGTTTGGTGGCTCAGAACCATCAAAAAACGTTGAAATATAGTTCAAATTCTATAAAAATCGACAAAAATACAGTTTCTAGCTAAAATTTGATGGTTTCGTTGCACTTTCCGAGCCCGTAGGGTATCTGATTGGCTTAAAAGTACAAGAAAACACTTCAAAAGTGACGTTTCTGAAGAATTTTAACAGTTTTCTTGTATCTACGAACGCCAGATTGCATAAAATTGACCTAAACGTCTCCTTTTCCTATTCTGAGTCGATTCTGCATGCTTTAAGTGTGTTTGGTGGCTCAGAACCATCAAAAAACGTTGAAATATAGTTCAAATTCAATAAAAATCGACAAAAATACAGTTTCTAGCTAAAATTTGATGGTTTCGTTGCACTTTCCGAGCCCGTTGGGTATCTGATTGGCTTAAAAGTACAAGAAAACACTTCAAAAGTGACGTTTCTGAAGAATTTTAACAGTTTTCTTGTATCTACGAACGGCAGAATGCATAAAATTGACCTAAACGTCTTCTTTTCCTATTCTGAGTCGATTCTGCATGCTTTAAGTGTGTTTGGTGGCTCAGAACCATCAAAAAACGTTGAAATATAGTTCAAATTCAATAAAAATCGACAAAAATACAGTTTCTAGCTAAAATTTGATGGTTTCGTTGCACTTTCCGAGCCCGTAGGGTATCTGATTGGCTTAAAAGTACAAGAAAACACTTCAAAAGTGACGTTTCTGAAGAATTTTAACAGTTTTCTTGTATCTACGAACGCCAGAATGCATAAAATTGACCTAAACGTCTCCTTTTCCTATTCTGAGTCGATTCTGCATGCTTTAAGTGTGTTTGGTGGCTCAGAACCATCAAAAAACGTTGAAATATAGTTCAAATTCAATAAAAATCGACAAAAATACAGTTTCTAGCTAAAATTTGATGGTTTCGTTGCACTTTCCGAGCCCGTAGGGTATCTGATTGGCTTAAAAGTACAAGAAAACACTTCAAAAGTGACGTTTCTGAAGAATTTTAACAGTTTTCTTGTATCTACGAACGCCAGAATGCATAAAATTGACCTAAACGTCTCCTTTTCCTATTCTGAGTCGATTCTGCATGCTTTAAGTGTGTTTGGTGGCTCAGAACCATCAAAAAACGTTGAAATATAGTTCAAATTCAATAAAAATCGACAAAAATACAGTTTCTAGCTAAAATTTGATGGTTTCGTTGCACTTTCCGAGCCCGTAGGGTATCTGATTGGCTTAAAAGTACAAGAAAACACTTCAAAAGTGACGTTTCTGAAGAATTTTAACAGTTTTCTTGTATCTACGAACGCCAGAATGCATAAAATTGACCTAAACGTCTCCTTTTCCTATTCTGAGTCGATTCTGCATGCTTTAAGTGTGTTTGGTGGCTCAGAACCATCAAAAAACGTTGAAATATAGTTCAAATTCAATAAAAATCGACAAAAATACAGTTTCTAGCTAAAATTTGATGGTTTCGTTGCACTTTCCGAGCCCGTAGGGTATCTGATTGGCTTAAAAGTACAAGAAAACACTTCAAAAGTGACGTTTCTGAAGAATTTTAACAGTTTTCTTGTATCTACGAACGCCAGAATGCATAAAATTGACCTAAACGTCTCCTTTTCCTATTCTGAGTCGATTCTGCATGCTTTAAGTGTGTTTGGTGGCTCAGAACCATCAAAAAACGTTGAAATATAGTTCAAATTCAATAAAAATCGACAAAAATACAGTTTCTAGCTAAAATTTGATGGTTTCGTTGCACTTTCCGAGCCCGTTGGGTATCTGATTGGCTTAAAAGTACAAGAAAACACTTCAAAAGTGACGTTTCTGAAGAATTTTAACAGTTTTCTTGTATCTACGAACGCCAGAATGCATAAAATTGACCTAAACGTCTCCTTTTCCTATTCTGAGTCGATTCTGCATGCTTTAAGTGTGTTTGGTGGCTCAGAACCATCAAAAAACGTTGAAATATAGTTCAAATTCAATAAAAATCGACAAAAATACAGTTTCTAGCTAAAATTTGATGGTTTCGTTGCACTTTCCGAGCCCGTAGGGTATCTGATTGGCTTAAAAGTACAAGAAAACACTTCAAAAGTGACGTTTCTGAAGAATTTTAACAGTTTTCTTGTATCTACGAACGCCAGAATGCATAAAATTGACCTAAACGTCTCCTTTTCCTATTCTGAGTCGATTCTGCATGCTTTAAGTGTGTTTGGTGGCTCAGAACCATCAAAAAACGTTGAAATATAGTTCAAATTCAATAAAAATCGACAAAAATACAGTTTCTAGCTAAAATTTGATGGTTTCGTTACACTTTCCGAGCCCGTTGGGTATCTGATTGGCTTAAAAGTACAAGAAAACACTTCAAAAGTGACGTTTCTGAAGAATTTTAACAGTTTTCTTGTATCTACGAACGGCAGAATGCATAAAATTGACCTAAACGTCTCCTTTTCCTATTCTGAGTCGATTCTGCATGCTTTAAGTGTGTTTGGTGGCTCAGAACCATCAAAAAACGTTGAAATATAGTTCAAATTCTATAAAAATCGACAAAAATACAGTTTCTAGCTAAAATTTGATGGTTTCGTTGCACTTTCCGAGCCCGTAGGGTATCTGATTGGCTTAAAAGTACAAGAAAACACTTCAAAAGTGACGTTTCTGAAGAATTTTAACAGTTTTCTTGTATCTACGAACGCCAGATTGCATAAAATTGACCTAAACGTCTCCTTTTCCTATTCTGAGTCGATTCTGCATGCTTTAAGTGTGTTTGGTGGCTCAGAACCATCAAAAAACGTTGAAATATAGTTCAAATTCAATAAAAATCGACAAAAATACAGTTTCTAGCTAAAATTTGATGGTTTCGTTGCACTTTCCGAGCCCGTGGCTTAAAAGTACAAGAAAACACTTCAAAAGTGACGTTTCTGAAGAATTTTAACAGTTTTCTTGTATCTACGAACGCCAGAATGCATAAAATTGACCTAAACGTCTCCTTTTCCTATTCTGAGTCGATTCTGCATGCTTTAAGTGTGTTTGGTGGCTCAGAACCATCAAAAAACGTTGAAATATAGTTCAAATTCAATAAAAATCGATAAAAATACAGTTTCTAGCTAAAATTTGATGGTTTCGTTGCACTTTCCGAGCCCGTAGGGTATCTGATTGGCTTAAAAGTACAAGAAAACACTTCAAAAGTGACGTTTCTGAAGAATTTTAACAGTTTTCTTGTATCTACGAACGCCAGAATGCATAAAATTGACCTAAACGTCTCCTTTTCCTATTCTGAGTCGATTCTGCATGCTTTAAGTGTGTTTGGTGGCTCAGAACCATCAAAAAACGTTGAAATATAGTTCAAATTCAATAAAAATCGACAAAAATACAGTTTCTAGCTAAAATTTGATGGTTTCGTTGCACTTTCCGAGCCCGTCGGGTATCTGATTGGCTTAAAAGTACAAGAAAACACTTCAAAAGTGACGTTTCTGAAGAATTTTAACAGTTTTCTTGTATCTACGAACGCCAGAATGCATAAAATTGACCTAAACGTCTCCTTTTCCTATTCTGAGTCGATTCTGCATGCTTTAAGTGTGTTTGGTGGCTCAGAACCATCAAAAAACGTTGAAATATAGTTCAAATTCAATAAAAATCGACAAAAATACAGTTTCTAGCTAAAATTTGATGGTTTCGTTACACTTTCCGAGCCCGTTGGGTATCTGATTGGCTTAAAAGTACAAGAAAACACTTCAAAAGTGACGTTTCTGAAGAATTTTAACAGTTTTCTTGTATCTACGAACGGCAGAATGCATAAAATTGACCTAAACGTCTCCTTTTCCTATTCTGAGTCGATTCTGCATGCTTTAAGTGTGTTTGGTGGCTCAGAACCATCAAAAAACGTTGAAATATAGTTCAAATTCAATAAAAATCGACAAAAATACAGTTTCTAGCTAAAATTTGATGGTTTCGTTGCACTTTCCGAGCCCGTAGGGTATCTGATTGGCTTAAAAGTACAAGAAAACACTTCAAAAGTGACGTTTCTGAAGAATTTTAACAGTTTTCTTGTATCTACGAACGCCAGAATGCATAAAATTGACCTAAACGTCTCCTTTTCCTATTCTGAGTCGATTCTGCATGCTTTAAGTGTGTTTGGTGGCTCAGAACCATCAAAAAACGTTGAAATATAGTTCAAATTCAATAAAAATCGACAAAAATACAGTTTCTAGCTAAAATTTGATGGTTTCGTTGCACTTTCCGAGCCCGTTGGGTATCTGATTGGCTTAAAAGTACAAGAAAACACTTCAAAAGTGACGTTTCTGAAGAATTTTAACAGTTTTCTTGTATCTACGAACGCCAGAATGCATAAAATTGACCTAAACGTCTCCTTTTCCTATTCTGAGTCGATTCTGCATGCTTTAAGTGTGTTTGGTGGCTCAGAACCATCAAAAAACGTTGAAATATAGTTCAAATTCAATAAAAATCGACAAAAATACAGTTTCTAGCTAAAATTTGATGGTTTCGTTGCACTTTCCGAGCCCGTAGGGTATCTGATTGGCTTAAAAGTACAAGAAAACACTTCAAAAGTGACGTTTCTGAAGAATTTTAACAGTTTTCTTGTATCTACGAACGCCAGATTGCATAAAATTGACCTAAACGTCTCCTTTTCCTATTCTGAGTCGATTCTGCATGCTTTAAGTGTGTTTGGTGGCTCAGAACCATCAAAAAACGTTGAAATATAGTTCAAATTCAATAAAAATCGACAAAAATACAGTTTCTAGCTAAAATTTGATGGTTTAGTTGCACTTTCCGAGCCCGTTGTGTATCTGATTGGCTTAAAAGTACAAGAAAACACTTCAAAAGTGACGTTTCTGAAGAATTTTAACAGTTTTTCTTGTATCTACGAACGGCAGAATGCATAAAATTGACCTAAACGTCTCCTTTTCCTATTCTGAGTCGATTCTGCATGCTTTAAGTGTGTTTGGTGGCTCAGAACCATCAAAAAACGTTGAAATATAGTTCAAATTCAATAAAAATCGACAAAAATACAGTTTCTAGCTAAAATTTGATGGTTTCGTTGCACTTTCCGAGCCGTAGGGGTATCTGATTGGCTTAAAAGTACAAGAAAACACTTCAAAAGTGACGTTTCTGAAGAATTTTAACAGTTTTCTTGTATCTACGAACGCCAGAATGCATAAAATTGACCTAAACGTCTCCTTTTCCTATTCTGAGTCGATTCTGCATGCTTTAAGTGTGTTTGGTGGCTCAGAACCATCAAAAAACGTTGAAATATAGTTCAAATTCAATAAAAATCGACAAAAATACAGTTTCTAGCTAAATTTGATGGTTTCGTTGCACTTTCCGAGCCCGTGGCTTAAAAGTACAAGAAAACACTTCAAAAGTGACGTTTCTGAAGAATTTTAACAGTTTTCTTGTATCTACGAACGCCAGAATGCATAAAATTGACCTAAACGTCTCCTTTTCCTATTCTGAGTCGATTCTGCATGCTTTAAGTGTGTTTGGTGGCTCAGAACCATCAAAAAACGTTGAAATATAGTTCAAATTCAATAAAAATCGACAAAAATACAGCTTCTAGCTAAAATTTGATGGTTTCGTTGCACTTTCCGAGCCCGTAGGGTATCTGATTGGCTTAAAAGTACAAGAAAACACTTCAAAAGTGACGTTTCTGAAGAATTTTAACAGTTTTCTTGTATCTACGAACGCCAGAATGCATAAAATTGACCTAAACGTCTCCTTTTCCTATTCTGAGTCGATTCTGCATGCTTTAAGTGTGTTTGGTGGCTCAGAACCATCAAAAAACGTTGAAATATAGTTCAATTTCAATAAAAATCGACAAAAATACAGTTTCTAGCTAAAATTTGATGGTTTCGTTGCACTTTCCGAGCCCGTAGGGTATCTGATTGGCTTAAAAGTACAAGAAAGCTCAGAACCATCAAAAAACGTTGAAATATAGTTCAAATTCAATAAAAATCGACAAAAATACAGTTTCTAGCTAAAATTTGATGGTTTCGTTGCACTTTCCGAGCCCGTAGGGTATCTGATTGGCTTAAAAGTACAAGAAAACACTTCAAAAGTGACGTTTCTGAAGAATTTTAACAGTTTTCTTGTATCTACGAACGCCAGAATGCATAAAATTGACCTAAACGTCTCCTTTTCCTATTCTGAGTCGATTCTGCATGCTTTAAGTGTGTTTGGTGGCTCAGAACCATCAAAAAACGTTGAAATATAGTTCAAATTCAATAAAAATCGACAAAAATACAGTTTCTAGCTAAAATTTGATGGTTTCGTTGCACTTTCCGAGCCCGTAGGGTATCTGATTGGCTTAAAAGTACAAGAAAACACTTCAAAAGTGACGTTTCTGAAGAATTTTAACAGTTTTCTTGTATCTACGAACGCCAGAATGCATAAAATTGACCTAAACGTCTCCTTTTCCTATTCTGAGTCGATTCTGCATGCTTTAAGTGTGTTTGGTGGCTCAGAACCATCAAAAAATGTTGAAATATAGTTCAAATTCAATAAAAATCGACAAAAATACAGTTTCTAGCTAAAATTTGATGGTTTCGTTGCACTTTCCGAGCCCGTAGGGTATCTGATTGGCTTAAAAGTACAAGAAAACACTTCAAAAGTGACGTTTCTGAAGAATTTTAACAGTTTTCTTGTATCTACGAACGCCAGAATGCATAAAATTGACCTAAACGTCTCCTTTTCCTATTCTGAGTCGATTCTGCATGCTTTAAGTGTGTTTGGTGGCTCAGAACCATCAAAAAACGTTGAAATATAGTTCAAATTCAATAAAAATCGACAAAAATACAGTTTCTAGCTAAAATTTGATGGTTTCGTTGCACTTTCCGAGCCCGTCGGGTATCTGATCGGCTTAAAAGTACAAGAAAACACTTCAAAAGTGACGTTTCTGAAGAATTTTAACAGTTTTCTTGTATCTACGAACGCCAGAATGCATAAAATTGACCTAAAGGTCTCCTTTTCCTATTCTGAGTCGATTCTGCATGCTTTAAGTGTGTTTGGTGGCTCAGAACCATCAAAAAACGTTGAAATATAGTTCAAATTCAATAAAAATCGACAAAAATACAGTTTCTAGCTAAAATTTGATGGTTTCGTTGCACTTTCCGAGCCCGTAGGGTATCTGATTGGCTTAAAAGTACAAGAAAACACTTCAAAAGTGACGTTTCTGAAGAATTTTAACAGTTTTCTGGTATCTACGAACGCCAGAATGCATAAAATTGACCTAAACGTCTCCTTTTCCTATTCTGAGTCGATTCTGCATGCTTTAAGTGTGTTTGGTGGCTCAGAACCATCAAAAAACGTTGAAATATAGTTCAAATTCAATAAAAATCGACAAAAATACAGTTTCTAGCTAAAATTTGATGGTTTCGTTGCACTTTCCGAGCCCGTTGGGTATCTGATTGGCTTAAAAGTACAAGAAAACACTTCAAAAGTGACGTTTCTGAAGAATTTTAACAGTTTTCTTGTATCTACGAACGCCAGAATGCATAAAATTGACCTAAACGTCTCCTTTTCCTATTCTGAGTCGATTCTGCATGCTTTAAGTGTGTTTGGTGGCTCAGAACCATCAAAAAACGTTGAAATATAGTTCAAATTCAATAAAAATCGACAAAAATACAGTTCCTAGCTAAAATTTGATGGTTTCGTTGCACTTTCCGAGCCCGTAGGGTATCTGATTGGCTTAAAAGTACAAGAAAACACTTCAAAAGTGACGTTTCTGAAGAATTTTAACAGTTTTCTTGTATCTACGAACGCCAGAATGCATAAAATTGACCTAAACGTCTCCTTTTCCTATTCTGAGTCGATTCTGCATGCTTTAAGTGTGTTTGGTGGCTCAGAACCATCAAAAAACGTTGAAATATAGTTCAAATTCAATAAAAATCGACAAAAATACAGTTTCTAGCTAAAATTTGATGGTTTCGTTGCACTTTCCGAGCCCGTAGGGTATCTGATTGGCTTAAAAGTACAAGAAAATACTTCAAAAGTGACGTTTCTGAAGAATTTTAACAGTTTTCTTGTATCTACGAACGCCAGAATGCATAAAATTGACCTAAACGTCTCCTCTTCCTATTCTGAGTCGATTCTGCATGCTTTAAGTGTGTTTGGTGGCTCAGAACCATCAAAAAACGTTGAAATATAGTTCAAATTCAATAAAAATCGACAAAAATACAGTCTCTAGCTAAAATTTGATGGTTTCGTTGCACTTTCCGAGCCCGTAGGGTATCTGATTGGCTTAAAAGTACAAGAAAACACTTCAAAAGTGACGTTTCTGAAGAATTTTAACAGTTTTCTTGTATCTACGAACGCCAGAATGCATAAAATTGACCTAAACGTCTCCTTTTCCTATTCTGAGTCGATTCTGCATGCTTTAAGTGTGTTTGGTGGCTCAGAACCATCAAAAAACGTTGAAATATAGTTCAAATTCAATAAAAATCGACAAAAATACAGTTTCTAGCTAAAATTTGATGGTTTCGTTGCACTTTCCGAGCCCGTTGGGTATCTGATTGGCTTAAAAGTACAAGAAAACACTTCAAAAGTGACGTTTCTGAAGAATTTTAACAGTTTTCTTGTATCTACGAACGCCAGAATGCATAAAATTGACCTAAACGCCTCCTTTTCCTATTCTGAGTCGATTCTGCATGCTTTAAGTGTGTTTGGTGGCTCAGAACCATCAAAAAACGTTGAAATATAGTTCAAATTCAATAAAAATCGACAAAAATACAGTTTCTAGCTAAAATTTGATGGTTTCGTTGCACTTTCCGAGCCCGTAGGGTATCTGATTGGCTTAAAAGTACAAGAAAACACTTCAAAAGTGACGTTTCTGAAGAATTTTAACAGTTTTCTTGTATCTACGAACGCCAGAATGCATAAAATTGACCTAAACGTCTCCTTTTCCTATTCTGAGTCGATTCTGCATGCTTTAAGTGTGTTTGGTGGCTCAGAACCATCAAAAAACGTTGAAATATAGTTCAAATTCAATAAAAATCGACAAAAATACAGTTTCTAGCTAAAATTTGATGGTTTCGTTGCACTTTCCGAGCCCGTGGCTTAAAAGTACAAGAAAACACTTCAAAAGTGACGTTTCTGAAGAATTTTAACAGTTTTCTTGTATCTACGAACGCCAGAATGCATAAAATTGACCTAAACGTCTCCTTTTCCTATTCTGAGTCGATTCTGCATGCTTTAAGTGTGTTTGGTGGCTCAGAACCATCAAAAAACTTTGAAATATAGTTCAAATTCAATAAAAATCGATAAAAATACAGTTTCTAGCTAAAATTTGATGGTTTCGTTGCACTTTCCGAGCCCGTAGGGTATCTGATTGGCTTAAAAGTACAAGAAAACACTTCAAAAGTGACGTTTCTGAAGAATTTTAACAGTTTTCTTGTATCTACGAACGCCAGAATGCATAAAATTGACCTAAACGTCTCCTTTTCCTATTCTGAGTCGATTCTGCATGCTTTAAGTGTGTTTGGTGGCTCAGAACCATCAAAAAACGTTGAAATATAGTTCAAATTCAATAAAAATCGACAAAAATACAGCTTCTAGCTAAAATTTGATGGTTTCGTTGCACTTTCCGAGCCCGTAGGGTATCTGATTGGCTTAAAAGTACAAGAAAACACTTCAAAAGTGACGTTTCTGAAGAATTTTAACAGTTTTCTTGTATCTACGAACGCCAGAATGCATAAAATTGACCTAAACGTCTCCTTTTCCTATTCTGAGTCGATTCTGCATGCTTTAAGTGTGTTTGGTGGCTCAGAACCATCAAAAAACGTTGAAATATAGTTCAATTTCAATAAAAATCGACAAAAATACAGTTTCTAGCTAAAATTTGATGGTTTCGTTGCACTTTCCGAGCCCGTAGGGTATCTGATTGGCTTAAAAGTACAAGAAAGCTCAGAACCATCAAAAAACGTTGAAATATAGTTCAAATTCAATAAAAATCGACAAAAATACAGTTTCTAGCTAAAATTTGATGGTTTCGTTGCACTTTCCGAGCCCGTTGGGTATCTGATTGGCTTAAAAGTACAAGAAAACACTTCAAAAGTGACGTTTCTGAAGAATTTTAACAGTTTTCTTGTATCTACGAACGCCAGAATGCATAAAATTGACCTAAACGTCTCCTTTTCCTATTCTGAGTCGATTCTGCATGCTTTAAGTGTGTTTGGTGGCTCAGAACCATCAAAAAACGTTGAAATATAGTTCAAATTCAATAAAAATCGACAAAAATACAGTTTCTAGCTAAAATTTGATGGTTTCGTTGCACTTTCCGAGCCCGTAGGGTATCTGATTGGCTTAAAAGTACAAGAAAACACTTCAAAAGTGACGTTTCTGAAGAATTTTAACAGTTTTCTTGTATCTACGAACGCCAGAATGCATAAAATTGACCTAAACGTCTCCTTTTCCTATTCTGAGTCGATTCTGCATGATTTAAGTGTGTTTGGTGGCTCAGAACCATCAAAAAACGTTGAAATATAGTTCAAATTCAATAAAAATCGACAAAAATACAGTTTCTAGCTAAAATTTGATGGTTTCGTTGCACTTTCCGAGCCCGTGGCTTAAAAGTACAAGAAAACACTTCAAAAGTGACGTTTCTGAAGAATTTTAACAGTTTTCTTGTATCTACGAACGCCAGAATGCATAAAATTGACCTAAACGTCTCCTTTTCCTATTCTGAGTCGATTCTGCATGCTTTAAGTGTGTTTGGTGGCTCAGAACCATCAAAAAACTTTGAAATATAGTTCAAATTCAATAAAAATCGATAAAAATACAGTTTCTAGCTAAAATTTGATGGTTTCGTTGCACTTTCCGAGCCCGTAGGGTATCTGATTGGCTTAAAAGTACAAGAAAACACTTCAAAAGTGACGTTTCTGAAGAATTTTAACAGTTTTCTTGTATCTACGAACGCCAGAATGCATAAAATTGACCTAAACGTCTCCTTTTCCTATTCTGAGTCGATTCTGCATGCTTTAAGTGTGTTTGGTGGCTCAGAACCATCAAAAAACGTTGAAATATAGTTCAAATTCAATAAAAATCGACAAAAATACAGCTTCTAGCTAAAATTTGATGGTTTCGTTGCACTTTCCGAGCCCGTAGGGTATCTGATTGGCTTAAAAGTACAAGAAAACACTTCAAAAGTGACGTTTCTGAAGAATTTTAACAGTTTTCTTGTATCTACGAACGCCAGAATGCATAAAATTGACCTAAACGTCTCCTTTTCCTATTCTGAGTCGATTCTGCATGCTTTAAGTGTGTTTGGTGGCTCAGAACCATCAAAAAACGTTGAAATATAGTTCAATTTCAATAAAAATCGACAAAAATACAGTTTCTAGCTAAAATTTGATGGTTTCGTTGCACTTTCCGAGCCCGTAGGGTATCTGATTGGCTTAAAAGTACAAGAAAGCTCAGAACCATCAAAAAACGTTGAAATATAGTTCAAATTCAATAAAAATCGACAAAAATACAGTTTCTAGCTAAAATTTGATGGTTTCGTTGCACTTTCCGAGCCCGTAGGGTATCTGATTGGCTTAAAAGTACAAGAAAACACTTCAAAAGTGACGTTTCTGAAGAATTTTAACAGTTTTCTTGTATCTACGAACGCCAGAATGCATAAAATTGACCTAAACGTCTCCTTTTCCTATTCTGAGTCGATTCTGCATGCTTTAAGTGTGTTTGGTGGCTCAGAACCATCAAAAAACGTTGAAATATAGTTCAAATTCAATAAAAATCGACAAAAATACAGTTTCTAGCTAAAATTTGATGGTTTCGTTGCACTTTCCGAGCCCGTAGGGTATCTGATTGGCTTAAAAGTACAAGAAAACACTTCAAAAGTGACGTTTCTGAAGAATTTTAACAGTTTTCTTGTATCTACGAACGCCAGAATGCATAAAATTGACCTAAACGTCTCCTTTTCCTATTCTGAGTCGATTCTGCATGCTTTAAGTGTGTTTGGTGGCTCAGAACCATCAAAAAACGTTGAAATATAGTTCAAATTCAATAAAAATCGACAAAAATACAGTTTCTAGCTAAAATTTGATGGTTTCGTTGCACTTTCCGAGCCCGTAGGGTATCTGATTGGCTTAAAAGTACAAGAAAACACTTCAAAAGTGACGTTTCTGAAGAATTTTAACAGTTTTCTTGTATCTACGAACGCCAGAATGCATAAAATTGACCTAAACGTCTCCTTTTCCTATTCTGAGTCGATTCTGCATGCTTTAAGTGTGTTTGGTGGCTCAGAACCATCAAAAAACGTTGAAATATAGTTCAAATTCAATAAAAATCGACAAAAATACAGTTTCTAGCTAAAATTTGATGGTTTCGTTGCACTTTCCGAGCCCGTAGGGTATCTGATTGGCTTAAAAGTACAAGAAAACACTTCAAAAGTGACGTTTCTGAAGAATTTTAACAGTTTTCTTGTATCTACGAACGCCAGAATGCATAAAATTGACCTAAACGTCTCCTTTTCCTATTCTGAGTCGATTCTGCATGCTTTAAGTGTGTTTGGTGGCTCAGAACCATCAAAAAACGTTGAAATATAGTTCAAATTCAATAAAAATCGACAAAAATACAGTTTCTAGCTAAAATTTGATGGTTTCGTTGCACTTTCCGAGCCCGTAGGGTATCTGATTGGCTTAAAAGTACAAGAAAACACTTCAAAAGTGACGTTTCTGAAGAATTTTAACAGTTTTCTTGTATCTACGAACGCCAGAATGCATAAAATTGACCTAAACGTCTCCTTTTCCTATTCTGAGTCGATTCTGCATGCTTTAAGTGTGTTTGGTGGCTCAGAACCATCAAAAAACGTTGAAATATAGTTCAAATTCAATAAAAATCGACAAAAATACAGTTTCTAGCTAAAATTTGATGGTTTCGTTGCACTTTCCGAGCCCGTTGGGTATCTGATCGGCTTAAAAGTACAAGAAAACACTTCAAAAGTGACGTTTCTGAAGAATTTTAACAGTTTTCTTGTATCTACGAACGCCAGAATGCATAAAATTGACCTAAACGTCTCCTTTTCCTATTCTGAATCGATTCTGCATGCTTTAAGTGTGTTTGGTGGCTCAGAACCATCAAAAAACGTTGAAATATAGTTCAAATTCAATAAAAATCGACAAAAATACAGTTTCTAGCTAAAATTTGATGGTTTCGTTGCACTTTCCGAGCCCGTAGGGTATCTGATTGGCTTAAAAGTACAAGAAAACACTTCAAAAGTGACGTTTCTGAAGAATTTTAACAGTTTTCTGGTATCTACGAACGCCAGAATGCATAAAATTGACCTAAACGTCTCCTTTTCCTATTCTGAGTCGATTCTGCATGCTTTAAGTGTGTTTGGTGGCTCAGAACCATCAAAAAACGTTGAAATATAGTTCAAATTCAATAAAAATCGACAAAAATACAGTTTCTAGCTAAAATTTGATGGTTTCGTTGCACTTTCCGAGCCCGTTGGGTATCTGATTGGCTTAAAAGTACAAGAAAACACTTCAAAAGTGACGTTTCTGAAGAATTTTAACAGTTTTCTTGTATCTACGAACGCCAGAATGCATAAAATTGACCTAAACGTCTCCTTTTCCTATTCTGAGTCGATTCTGCATGCTTTAAGTGTGTTTGGTGGCTCAGAACCATCAAAAAACGTTGAAATATAGTTCAAATTCAATAAAAATCGACAAAAATAAATTCAATAAAAATCGACAAAAATACAGTTTCTAGCTAAAATTTGATGGTTTCGTTGCACTTTCCGAGCCCGTAGGGTATCTGATTGGCTTAAAAGTACAAGAAAACACTTCAAAAGTGACGTTTCTGAAGAATTTTAACAGTTTTCTTGTATCTACGAACGCCAGAATGCATAAAATTGACCTAAACGTCTCCTTTTCCTATTCTGAGTCGATTCTGCATGCTTTAAGTGTGTTTGGTGGCTCAGAACCATCAAAAAACGTTGAAATATAGTTCAAATTCAATAAAAATCGACAAAAATACAGTTTCTAGCTAAAATTTGATGGTTTCGTTGCACTTTCCGAGCCCGTAGGGTATCTGATTGGCTTAAAAGTACAAGAAAACACTTCAAAAGTGACGTTTCTGAAGAATTTTAACAGTTTTCTTGTATCTACGAACGCCAGAATGCATAAAATTGACCTAAACGTCTCCTTTTCCTATTCTGAGTCGATTCTGCATGCTTTAAGTGTGTTTGGTGGCTCAGAACCATCAAAAAACGTTGAAATATAGTTCAAATTCAATAAAAATCGACAAAAATACAGTTTGCACTTTCCGAGCCCGTAGGGTATCTGATTGGCTTAAAAGTACAAGAAAACACTTCAGAAGTGACGTTTCTGAAGAATTTTAACAGTTTTCTTGTATCTACGAACGCCAGAATGCATAAAATTGACCTAAACGTCTCCTTTTCCTATTCTGAGTCGATTCTGCATGCTTTAAGTGTGTTTGGTGGCTCAGAACCATCAAAAAACGTTGAAATATAGTTCAAATTCAATAAAAATCGACAAAAATACAGTTTCTAGCTAAAATTTGATGGTTTCGTTGCACTTTCCGAGCCCGTAGGGTATCTGATTGGCTTAAAAGTACAAGAAAACACTTCAAAAGTGACGTTTCTGAAGAATTTTAACAGTTTTCTTGTATCTACGAACGCCAGAATGCATAAAATTGACCTAAACGTCTCCTTTTCCTATTCTGAGTCGATTCTGCATGCTTTAAGTGTGTTTGGTGGCTCAGAACCATCAAAAAACGTTGAAATATAGTTCAAATTCAATAAAAATCGACAAAAATACAGTTTCTAGCTAAAATTTGATGGTTTCGTTGCACTTTCCGAGCCCGTAGGGTATCTGATTGGCTTAAAAGTACAAGAAAACACTTCAAAAGTGACGTTTCTGAAGAATTTTAACAGTTTTCTTGTATCTACGACCGCCAGAATGCATAAAATTGACCTAAACGTCTCCTTTTCCTATTCTGAGTCGACTCTGCATGCTTTAAGTGTGTTTGGTGGCTCAGAACCATCAAAAAACGTTGAAATATAGTTCAAATTCAATAAAAATCGACAAAAATACAGTTTCTAGCTAAAATTTGGTGGTTTCGTTGCACTTTCCGAGCCCGTAGGGTAGCTAATTGGCTTAAAAGTACAAGAAAACACTTCAAAAGTGACGTTTCTGAAGAATTTTAACAGTTTTCTTGTATCTACGAACGCCAGAATGCATAAAATTGACCTAAACGTCTCCTTTTCCTATTCTGAGTCGATTCTGCTTGCTTTAAGTGTGTTTGGTGGCTCAGAACCATCAAAAAACGTTGAAATATAGTTCAAATTCAATAAAAATCGACAAAAATACAGTTTCTAGCTAAAATTTGATGGTTTCGTTGCACTTTCCGAGCCCGTAGGTTATCTGATTGGCTTAAAAGTACAAGAAAACACTTCAAAAGTGACGTTTCTGAAGAATTTTAACAGTTTTCTTGTATCTACGAACGCCAGAATGCATAAAATTGATCTAAACGTCTCCTTTTCCTATTCTGAGTCGATTCTGCATGCTTTAAGTGTGTTTGGTGGCTCAGAACCATCAAAAAACGTTGAAATATAGTTCAAATTCAATAAAAATCGACAAAAATACAGTTTCTAGCTAAAATTTGATGGTTTCGTTGCACTTTCCGAGCCCGTAGGGTATCTGATTGGCTTAAAAGTACAAGAAAACACTTCAAAAGTGACGTTTCTGAAGAATTTTAACAGTTTTCTTGTATCTACGAACGCCAGAATGCATAAAATTGACCTAAACGTCTCCTTTTCCTATTCTGAGTCGATTCTGCATGCTTTAAGTGTGTTTGGTGGCTCAGAACCATCAAAAAACGTTGAAATATAGTTCAAATTCAATAAAAATCGACAAAAATACAGTTTCTAGCTAAAATTTGATGGTTTCGTTGCACTTTCCGAGCCCGTAGGGTATCTGATTGGCTTAAAAGTACAAGAAAACACTTCAAAAGTGACGTTTCTGAAGAATTTTAACAGTTTTCTTGTATCTACGAACGCCAGAATGCATAAAATTGATCTAAACGTCTCCTTTTCCTATTCTGAGTCGATTCTGCATGCTTTAAGTGTGTTTGGTGGCTCAGAACCATCAAAAAACTTTGAAATATAGTTCAAATTCAATAAAAATCGACAAAAATACAGTTTCTAGCTAAAATTAGATGGTTTCGTTGCACTTTCCGAGCCCGTGGGGTATCTGATTGGCTTAAAAGTACAAGAAAACGCTTCAAAAGTGACGTTTCTGAAGAATTTTAACAGTTTTCTTGTATCTACGAACGCCAGAATGCATAAAATTGACCTAAACGTCTCCTTTTCCTATTCTGAGTCGATTCTGCATGCTTTAAGTGTGTTTGGTGGCTCAGAACCATCAAAAAACGTTGAAATATAGTTCAAATTCAATAAAAATCGACAAAAATACAGTTTCTAGCTAAAATTTGATGGTTTCGTTGCACTTTCCGAGCCCGTAGGGTATCTGATTGGCTTAAAAGTACAAGAAAACACTTCAAAAGTGACGTTTCTGAAGAATTTTAACAGTTTTCTTGTATCTACGAACGCCAGAATGCATAAAATTGACCTAAACGTCTCCTTTTCCTATTCTGAGTCGATTCTGCATGCTTTAAGTGTGTTTGGTGGCTCAGAACCATCAAAAAACGTTGAAAGATAGTTCAAATTCAATAAAAATCGACAAAAATACAGTTTCTAGCTAAAATTTGATGGTTTCGTTGCACTTTCCGAGCCCGTTGGGTATCTGATTGGCTTAAAAGTACAAGAAAACACTTCAGAAGTGACGTTTCTGAAGAATTTTAACAGTTTTCTTGTATCTACGAACGCCAGAATGCATAAAATTGACCTAAACGTCTCCTTTTCCTATTCTGAGTCGATTCTGCATGCTTTAAGTGTGTTTGGTGGCTCAGAACCATCAAAAAACGTTGAAATATAGTTCAAATTCAATAAAAATCGACAAAAATACAGTTTCTAGCTAAAATTTGATGGTTTCGTTGCACTTTCCGAGCCCGTAGGGTAGCTGATTGGCTTAAAAGTACAAGAAAACACTTCAAAAGTGACGTTTCTGAAGAATTTTAACAGCTTTCTTGTATCTACGAACGCCAGAATGCATAAAATTGACCTAAACGTCTCCTTTTCCTATTCTGAGTCGATTCTGCATGCTTTAAGTGTGTTTGGTGGCTCAGAACCATCAAAAAACGTTGAAATATAGTTCAAATTCAATAAAAATCGACAAAAATAAAGTTTCTAGCTAAAATTTGATGGTTTCGTTGCACTTTCCGAGCCCGTAGGGTATCTGATTGGCTTAAAAGTACAAGAAAACACTTCAAAAGTGACGTTTCTGAAGAATTTTAACAGTTTTCTTGTATCTACGAACGCCAGAATGCATAAAAATGACCTAAACGTCTCCTTTTCCTATTCTGAGTCGATTCTGCATGCTTTAAGTGTGTTTGGTGGCTCAGAACCATCAAAAAACGTTGAAATATAGTTCAAATTCAATAAAAATCGACAAAAATACAGTTTCTAGCTAAAATTTGATGGTTTCGTTGCACTTTCCGAGCCCGTAGGGTATCTGATTGGCTTAAAAGTACAAGAAAACACTTCAAAAGTGACGTTTCTGAAGAATTTTAACAGTTTTCTTGTATCTACGAACGCCAGAATGCATAAAATTGACCTAAACGTCTCCTTTTCCTATTCTGAGTCGATTCTGCATGCTTTAAGTGTGTTTGGTGGCTCAGAACCATAAAAAAACGTTGAAATATAGTTCAAATTCAATAAAAATCGACAAAAATACAGTTTCTAGCTAAAATTTGATGGTTTCGTTGCACTTTCCGAGCCCGTAGGGTATCTGATTGGCTTAAAAGTACAAGAAAACACTTCAAAAGTGACGTTTCTGAAGAATTTTAACAGTTTTCTTGTATCTACGAACGCCAGAATGCATAAAATTGACCTAAACGTCTCCTTTTCCTATTCTGAGTCGATTCTGCATGCTTTAAGTGTGTTTGGTGGCTCAGAACCATCAAAAAACGTTGAAATATAGTTCAAATTCAATAAAAATCGACAAAAATACAGTTTCTAGCTAAAATTTGATGGTTTCGTTGCACTTTCCGAGCCCGTAGGGTATCTGATTGGCTTAAAAGTACAAGAAAACACTTCAAAAGTGACGTTTCTGAAGAATTTTAACAGTTTTCTTGTATCTACGAACGCCAGAATGCATAAAATTGACCTAAACGTCTCCTTTTCCTATTCTGAGTCGATTCTGCATGCTTTAAGTGTGTTTGGTGGCTCAGAACCATCAAAAAACGTTGAAATATAGTTCAAATTCAATAAAAATCGACAAAAATACAGTTTCTAGCTAAAATTTGATGGTTTCGTTGCACTTTCCGAGCCCGTAGGGTATCTGATTGGCTTAAAAGTACAAGAAAACAATTCAAAAGTGATGTTTCTGAAGAATTTTAACAGTTTTCTTGTATCTACGAACGCCAGAATGCATAAAATTGACCTAAACGTCTCCTTTTCCTATTCTGAGTCGATTCTGCATGCTTTAAGTGTGTTTGGTGGCTCAGAACCATCAAAAAACGTTGAAATATAGTTCAAATTCAATAAAAATCGACAAAAATACAGTTTCTAGCTAAAATTTGATGGTTTCGTTGCACTTTCCGAGCCCGTAGGGTATCTGATTGGCTTAAAAGTACAAGAAAACACTTCAAAAGTGACGTTTCTGAAGAATTTTAACAGTTTTCTTGTATCTACGAACGCCAGAATGCATAAAATTGACCTAAACGTCTCCTTTTCCTATTCTGAGTCGATTCTGCATGCTTTAAGTGTGTTTGGTGGCTCAGAACCATCAAAAAACGTTGAAATATAGTTCAAATTCAATAAAAATCGACAAAAATACAGTTTCTAGCTAAAATTTGATGGTTTCGTTGCACTTTCCGAGCCCGTAGGGTATCTGATTGGCTTTAAAGTACAAGAAAACACTTCAAAAGTGACGTTTCTGAAGAATTTTAACAGTTTTCTTGTATCTACGAACGCCAGAATGCATAAAATTGATCTAAACGTCTCCTTTTCCTATTCTGAGTCGATTCTGCATGCTTTAAGTGTGTTTGGTGGCTCAGAACCATCAAAAAACGTTGAAATATAGTTCAAATTCAATAAAAATCGACAAAAATACAGTTTCTAGCTAAAATTTGATGGTTTCGTTGCACTTTCCGAGCCCGTAGGGTATGTGATTGGCTTAAAAGTACAAGAAAACACTTCAAAAGTGACGTTTCTGAAGAATTTTAACAGTTTTCTTGTATCTACGAACGCCAGAATGCATAAAATTGACCTAAACGTCTCCTTTTCCTATTCTGAGTCGATTCTGCATGCTTTAAGTGTGTTTGGTGGCTCAGAACCATCAAAAAACGTTGAAATATAGTTCAAATTCAATAAAAATCGACAAAAATACAGTTTCTAGCTAAAATTTGATGGTTTCGTTGCACTTTCCGAGCCCATAGGGTATCTGATTGGCTTAAAAGTACAAGAAAACACTTCAAAAGTGACGTTTCTGAAGAATTTTAACAGTTTTCTTTTATCTACGAACGCCAGAATGCATAAAATTGACCTAAACGTCTCCTTTTCCTATTCTGAGTCGATTCTGCATGCTTTAAGTGTGTTTGGTGGCTCAGAACCATCAAAAAACGTTGAAATATAGTTCAAATTCAATAAAAATTGACAAAAATACAGTTTCTAGCTAAAATTTGATGGTTTCGTTGCACTTTCCGAGCCCGTAGGGTATCTGATTGGCTTAAAAGTACAAGAAAACACTTCAAAAGTGACGTTTCTGAAGAATTTTAACAGTTTTCTTGTATCTACGAACGCCAGAATGCATAAAATTGACCTAAACGTCTCCTTTTCCTATTCTGAGTCGATTCTGCATGCTTTAAGTGTGTTTGGTGGCTCAGAACCATCAAAAAACGTTGAAATATAGTTCAAATTCAATAAAAATCGACAAAAATACAGTTTCAAGCTAAAATTTGATGGTTTCGTTGCACTTTCCGAGCCCGTAGGGTATCTGATTGGCTTAAAAGTACAAGAAAACACTTCAAAAGTGACGTTTCTGAAGAATTTTAACAGTTTTCTTGTATCTACGAACGCCAGAATGCATAAAATTGACCTAAACGTCTCCTTTTCCTATTCTGAGTCGATTCTGCATGCTTTAAGTGTGTTTGGTGGCTCAGAACCATCAAAAAACGTTGAAATATAGTTCAAATTCAATAAAAATCGACAAAAATACAGTTTCTAGTTAAAATTTGATGGTTTCGTTGCACTTTCCGAGCCCGTAGGGTATCTGATTGGCTTAAAAGTACAAGAAAACACTTCAAAAGTGACGTTTCTGAAGAATTTTAACAGTTTTCTTGTATCTACGAACGCCAGAATGCATAAAATTGACCTAAACGTCTCCTTTTCCTATTCTGAGTCGATTCTGCATGCTTTAAGTGTGTTTGGTAGCTCAGAACCATCAAAAAACGTTGAAATCTAGTTCAAATTCAATAAAAATCGACAAAAATACAGTTTCTAGCTAAAATTTGATGGTTTCGTTGCACTTTCCGAGCCCGTAGGGTATCTGATTGGCTTAAAAGTACAAGAAAACACTTCAAAAGTGACGTTTCTGAAGAATTTTAACAGTTTTCTTGTATCTACGAACGCCAGAATGCATAAAATTGACCTAAACGTCTCCTTTTCCTATTCTGAGTCGTTTCTGCATGCTTTAAGTGTGTTTGGTGGCTCAGAACCATCAAAAAACGTTGAAATATAGTTCAAATTCAATAAAAATCGACAAAAATACAGTTTCTAGCTAAAATTTGATGGTTTCGTTGCACTTTCCGAGCCCATAGGGTATCTGATTGGCTTAAAAGTACAAGAAAACACTTCAAAAGTGACGTTTCTGAAGAATTTTAACAGTTTTCTTTTATCTACGAACGCCAGAATGCATAAAATTGACCTAAACGTCTCCTTTTCCTATTCTGAGTCGATTCTGCATGCTTTAAGTGTGTTTGGTGGCTCAGAACCATCAAAAAACGTTGAAATATAGTTCAAATTCAATAAAAATTGACAAAAATACAGTTTCTAGCTAAAATTTGATGGTTTCGTTGCACTTTCCGAGCCCGTAGGGTATCTGATTGGCTTAAAAGTACAAGAAAACACTTCAAAAGTGACGTTTCTGAAGAATTTTAACAGTTTTCTTGTATCTACGAACGCCAGAATGCATAAAATTGACCTAAACGTCTCCTTTTCCTATTCTGAGTCGATTCTGCATGCTTTAAGTGTGTTTGGTGGCTCAGAACCATCAAAAAACGTTGAAATATAGTTCAAATTCAATAAAAATCGACAAAAATACAGTTTCAAGCTAAAATTTGATGGTTTCGTTGCACTTTCCGAGCCCGTAGGGTATCTGATTGGCTTAAAAGTACAAGAAAACACTTCAAAAGTGACGTTTCTGAAGAATTTTAACAGTTTTCTTGTATCTACGAACGCCAGAATGCATAAAATTGACCTAAATGTCTCCTTTTCCTATTCTGAGTCGATTCTGCATGCTTTAAGTGTGTTTGGTGGCTCAGAACCATCAAAAAACGTTGAAATATAGTTCAAATTCAATAAAAATCGACAAAAATACAGTTTCTAGTTAAAATTTGATGGTTTCGTTGCACTTTCCGAGCCCGTAGGGTATCTGATTGGCTTAAAAGTACAAGAAAACACTTCAAAAGTGACGTTTCTGAAGAATTTTAACAGTTTTCTTGTATCTACGAACGCCAGAATGCATAAAATTGACCTAAACGTCTCCTTTTCCTATTCTGAGTCGATTCTGCATGCTTTAAGTGTGTTTGGTAGCTCAGAACCATCAAAAAACGTTGAAATCTAGTTCAAATTCAATAAAAATCGACAAAAATACAGTTTCTAGCTAAAATTTGATGGTTTCGTTGCACTTTCCGAGCCCGTAGGGTATCTGATTGGCTTAAAAGTACAAGAAAACACTTCAAAAGTGACGTTTCTGAAGAATTTTAACAGTTTTCTTGTATCTACGAACGCCAGAATGCATAAAATTGACCTAAACGTCTCCTTTTCCTATTCTGAGTCGATTCTGCATGCTTTAAGTGTGTTTGGTGGCTCAGAACCATCAAAAAACGTTGAAAAATAGTTCAAATTCAATAAAAATCGACTAAAATACAGTTTCTAGCTAAAATTTGATGGTTTCGTTGCACTTTCCGAGCCCGTTAGGTATCTGATTGGCTTAAAAGTACAAGAAAACACTTCAAAAGTGAAGTTTCTGAAGAATTTTAACAGTTTTCTTGTATCTACGAACGCCAGAATGCATAAAATTGATCTAAACGTCTCCTTTTCCTATTCTGAGTCGATTCTGCATGCTTTAAGTGTGTTTGGTGGCTCAGAACCATCAAAAAACGTTGAAATATAGTTCAAATTCAATAAAAATCGACAAAAATACAGTTTCTAGCTAAAATTTGATGGTTTCGTTGCACTTTCCGAGCCCGTAGGGTATCTGATTGGCTTAAAAGTACAAGAAAACACTTCAAAAGTGACGTTTCTGAAGAATTTTAACAGTTTTCTTGTATCTACGAACGCCAGAATGCATAAAATTGACCTAAACGTCTCCTTTTCCTGTTCTGAGTCGATTCTGCATGCTTTAAGTGTGTTTGGTGGCTCAGAACCATCAAAAAACGTTGAAATATAGTTCAAATTCAATAAAAATCGACAAAAATACAGTTTCTAGCTAAAATTTGATGGTTTCGTTGCACTTTCCGAGCCCGTAGGGTATCTGATTGGCTTAAAAGTACAAGAAAACACTTCAAAAGTGACGTTTCTGAAGAATTTTAACAGTTTTCTTGTATCTACGAACACCAGAATGCATAAAATTGACCTAAACGTCTCCTTTTCCTATTCTGAGTCGATTCTGCATGCTTTAAGTGTGTTTGGTGGCTCAGAACCATCAAAAAACGTTGAAATATAGTTCAAATTCAATAAAAATCGACAAAAATACAGTTTCTAGCTAAAATTTGATGGTTTCGTTGCACTTTCCGAGTCCGTAGGGTATCTGATTGGCTTAAAAGTACAAGAAAACACTTCAAAAGTGACGTTTCTGAAGAATTTTAACAGTTTTCTTGTATCTACGAACGCCAGAATGCATAAAATTGACCTAAACGTCTCCTTTTCCTATTCTGAGTCGATTCTGCATGCTTTAAGTGTGTTTGGTGGCTCAGAACCATCAAAAAACGTTGAAATATAGTTCAAATTCAATAAAAATCGACAAAAATACAGTTTCTAGCTAAAATTTGATGGTTTCGTTGCACTTTCCGAGCCCGTAGGGTATCTGATTGGCTTAAAAGTACAAGAAAACACTTCAAAAGTGACGTTTCTGAAGAATTTTAACAGTTTTCTTGTATCTACGAACGCCAGAATGCATAAAATTGACCTAAACGTCTCCTTTTCCTATTCTGAGTCGATTCTGCATGCTTTAAGTGTGTTTGGTGGCTCAGAACCATCAAAAAACGTTGAAATATAGTTCAAATTCAATAAAAATCGACAAAAATACAGTTTCTAGCTAAAATTTGATGGTTTCGTTGCACTTTCCGAGCCCGTAGGGTATCTGATTGGCTTAAAAGTACAAGAAAACACTTCAAAAGTGACGTTTCTGAAGAATTTTAACAGTTTTCTTGTATCTACGAACGCCAGAATGCATAAAATTGACCTAAACGTTTCCTTTTCCTATTCTGAGTCGATTCTGCATGCTTTAAGTGAGTTTGGTGGCTCAGAACCATCAAAAAACGTTGAAATATAGTTCAAATTCAATAAAAATCGACAAAAATACAGTTTCTAGCTAAAATTTGATGGTTTCGTTGCACTTTCCGAGCCCGTAGGGTATCTGATTGGCTTAAAAGTACAAGAAAACACTTCAAAAGTGACGTTTCTGAAGAATTTTAACAGTTTTCTTGTATCTACGAACGCCAGAATGCATAAAATTGACCTAAACGTCTCCTTTTCCTATTCTGAGTCGATTCTGCATGCTTTAAGTGTGTTTGGTGGCTCAGAACCATCAAAAAACGTTGAAATATAGTTCAAATTCAATAAAAATCGACAAAAATACAGTTTCTAGCTAAAATTTGATGGTTTCGTTGCACTTTCCGAGCCCGTAGGGTATCTGATTGGCTTAAAAGTACAAGAAAACACTTCAAAAGTGACGTTTCTGAAGAATTTTAACAGTTTTCTTGTATCTACGAACGCCAGAATGCATAAAATTGACCTAAACGTCTCCTTTTCCTATTCTGAGTCGATTCTGCATGCTTTAAGTGTGTTTGGTGGCTCAGAACCATCAAAAAACGTTGAAATATAGTTCAAATTCAATAAAAATCGACAAAAATACAGTTTCTAGCTAAAATTTGATAGTTTCGTTGCACTTTCCGCGCCCGTAGGGTATCTGATTGGCTTAAAAGTACAAGAAAACACTTCAAAAGTGACGTTTCTGAAGAATTTTAGCAGTTTTCTTGTATCTACGAACGCCAGAATGCATAAAATTGACCTAAACGTCTCCTTTTCCTATTCTGAGTCGATTCTGCATGCTTTAAGTGTGTTTGGTGGCTCAGAACCATCAAAAAACGTTGAAATATAGTTCAAATTCAATAAAAATCGACAAAAATACAGTTTCTAGCTAAAATTTGATGGTTTCGTTGCACTTTCCGAGCCCGTAGGGTATCTGATTGGCTTAAAAGTACAAGAAAACACTTCAAAAGTGACGTTTCTGAAGAATTTTAACAGTTTTCTTGTATCTACGAACGCCAGAATGCATAAAATTGACCTAAACGTCTCCTTTTCCTATTCTGAGTCGATTCTGCATGCTTTAAGTGTGTTTGGTGGCTCAGAACCATCAAAAAACGTTGAAATATAGTTCAAATTCAATAAAAATCGACAAAAATACAGTTTCTAGCTAAAATTTGTTGGTTTCGTTGCACTTTCCGAGCCCGTAGGGTATCTGATTGGCTTAAAAGTACAAGAAAACACTTCAAAAGTGACGTTTCTGAAGAATTTTAACAGTTTTCTTGTATCTACGAACGCCAGAATGCATAAAATTGACCTAAACGTCTCCTTTTCCTATTCTGAGTCGATTCTGCATGCTTTAAGTGTGTTTGGTGGCTCAGAACCATCAAAAAACGTTGAAATATAGTTCAAATTCAATAAAAATCGACAAAAATACAGTTTCTAGCTAAAATTTGATGGTTTCGTTGCACTTTCCGAGCCCGTAGGGTATCTGATTGGCTTAAAAGTACAAGAAAACACTTCAAAAGTGACGTTTCTGAAGGATTTTAACAGTTTTCTTGTATCTACGAACGCCAGAATGCATAAAATTGACCTAAACGTCTCCTTTTCCTATTCTGAGTCGATTCTGCATGCTTTAAGTGTGTTTGGTGGCTCAGAACCATCAAAAAACGTTGAAATATAGTTCAAATTCAATAAAAATCGACAAAAATACAGTTTCTAGCTAAAATTTGATGGTTTCGTTGCACTTTCCGAGCCCGTAGGGTATCTGATTGGCTTAAAAGTACAAGAAAACACTTCAAAAGTGACGTTTCTGAAGAATTTTAACAGTTTTCTTGTATCTACGAACGCCAGAATGCATAAAATTGACCTAAACTTCTCCTTTTCCTATTCTGAGTCGATTCTGCATGCTTTAAGTGTGTTTGGTGGCTCAGAACCATCAAAAAACGTTGAAATATAGTTCAAATTCAATAAAAATCGACAAAAATACATTTTCTAGCTAAAATTTGATGGTTTCGTTGCACTTTCCGAGCCCGTTGGGTATCTGATTGGATTAAAAGTACAAGAAAACACTTCAAAAGTGACGTTTCTGAAGAATTTTAACAGTTTTCTTGTATCTACGAACGCCAGAATGCATAAAATTGACCTAAACGTCTCCTTTTCCTATTCTGAGTCGATTCTGCATGCTTTAAGTGTGTTTGGTGGCTCAGAACCATCAAAAAACGTTGAAATATAGTTCAAATTCAATAAAAATCGACAAAAATACAGTTTCTAGCTAAAATTTGATGGTTTCGTTGCACTTTCCGAGCCCGTAGGGTATCTGATTGGCTTAAAAGTACAAGAAAACACTTCGAAAGTGACGTTTCTGAAGAATTTTAACAGTTTTCTTGTATCTACGAACGCCAGAATGCATAAAATTGACCTAAACGTCTCCTTTTCCTATTCTGAGTCGATTCTGCATGCTTTAAGTGTGTTTGGTGGCTCAGAACCATCAAAAAACGTTGAAATATAGTTCAAATTCAATAAAAATCGACAAATATACAGTTTCTAGCTAAAATTTGATGGTTTCTTTGCACTTTCCGAGCCCGTTGGGTATCTGATTGGCTTAAAAGTACAAGAAAACACTTCAAAAGTGACGTTTCTGAAGAATTTTAACAGTTTTCTTGTATCTACGAACGCCAGAATGCATAAAATTGACCTAAACGTCTCCTTTTCCTATTCTGAGTCGATTCTGCATGCTTTAAGTGTGTTTGGTGGCTCAGAACCATCAAAAAACGTTGAAATATAGTTCAAATTCAATAAAAATCGACAAAAATACAGTTTCTAGCTAAAATTTGATGGTTTCGTTGCACTTTCCGAGCCCGTTGGGTATCTGATTGGCTTAAAAGGACAAGAAAACACTTCAAAAGTGACGTTTCTGAAGAATTTTAACAGTTTTCTTGTATCTACGAACGCCAGAATGCATAAAATTGACCTAAACGTCTCCTTTTCCTATTCTGAGTCGATTCTGCATGCTTTAAGTGTGTTTGGTGGCTCAGAACCATCAAAAAACGTTGAAATATAGTTCAAATTCAATAAAAATCGACAAAAATACAGTTTCTAGCTAAAATTTGATGGTTTCGTTGCACTTTCCGAGCCCGTAGGGTATCTGATTGGCTTAAAAGTACAAGAAAACACTTCAAAAGTGACGTTTCTGAAGAATTTTAACAGTTTTCTTGTATCTACGAACGCCAGAATGCATAAAATTGACCTAAACGTCTCCTTTTCCTATTCTGAGTCGATTCTGCATGCTTTAAGTGTGTTTGGTGGCTCAGAACCATCAAAAAACTTTGAAATATAGTTCAAATTCAATAAAAATCGACAAAAATACAGTTTCTAGCTAAAATTTGATGGTTTCGTTGCACTTTCCGAGCCCGTAGGGTATCTGATTGGCTTAAAAGTACAAGAAAACACTTCAAAAGTGACGTTTCTGAAGAATTTTAACAGTTTTCTTGTATCTACGAACGCCAGAATGCATAAAATTGACCTAAACGTCTCCTTTTCCTATTCTGAGTCGATTCTGCATGCTTTAAGTGTGTTTGGTGGCTCAGAACCATCAAAAAACGTTGAAATATAGTTCAAATTCAATAAAAATCGACAAAAATACAGTTTCTAGCTAAAATTTGATGGTTTCGTTGCACTTTCCGAGCCCGTAGGGTATCTGATTGGCTTAAAAGTACAAGAAAACACTTCAAAAGTGACGTTTCTGAAGAATTTTAACAGTTTTCTTGTATCTACGAACGCCAGAATGCATAAAATTGACCTAAACGTCTCCTTTTCCTATTCTGAGTCGATTCTGCATGCTTTAAGTGTGTTTGGTGGCTCAGAACCATCAAAAAACGTTGAAATATAGTTCAAATTCAATAAAAATCGACAAAAATACAGTTTCTAGCTAAAATTTGATGGTTTCGTTGCACTTTCCGAGCCCGTAGGGTATCTGATTGGCTTAAAAGTACAAGAAAACACTTCAAAAGTGACGTTTCTGAAGAATTTTAACAGTTTTCTTGTATCTACGAACGCCAGAATGCATAAAATTGACCTAAACGTCTCCTTTTCCTATTCTGAGTCGATTCTGCATGCTTTAAGTGTGTTTGGTGGCTCAGAACCATCAAAAAACGTTGAAATATAGTTCAAATTCAATAAAAATCGACAAAAATACAGTTTCTAGCTAAAATTTGATGGTTTCGTTGCACTTTCCGAGCCCGTAGGGTATCTGATTGGCTTAAAAGTACAAGAAAACACTTCAAAAGTGACGTTTCTGAAGAATTTTAACAGTTTTCTTGTATCTACGAACGCCAGAATGCATAAAATTGACCTAAACGTCTCCTTTTCCTATTCTGAGTCGATTCTGCATGCTTTAAGTGTGTTTGGTGGCTCAGAACCATCAAAAAACGTTGAAATATAGTTCAAATTCAATAAAAATCGACAAAAATACAGTTTCTAGCTAAAATTTGATGGTTTCGTTGCACTTTCCGAGCCCGTAGGGTATCTGATTGGCTTAAAAGTACAAGAAAACACTTCAAAAGTGACGTTTCTGAAGAATTTTAACAGTTTTCTAGTATCTACGAACGCCAGAATGCATAAAATTGACCTAAACGTCTCCTTTTCCTATTCTGAGTCGATTCTGCATGCTTTAAGTGTGTTTGGTGGCTCAGAACCATCAAAAAACGTTGAAATATAGTTCAAATTCAATAAAAATCGACAAAAATACAGTTTCTAGCTAAAATTTGATGGTTTCGTTGCACTTTCCGAGCCCGTAGGGTATCTGATTGGCTTAAAAGTACAAGAAAACACTTCAAAAGTGACGTTTCTGAAGAATTTTAACAGTTTTCTTGTATCTACGAACGCCAGAATGCATAAAATTGACCTAAACGTCTCCTTTTCCTATTCTGAGTCGATTCTGCATGCTTTAAGTGTGTTTGGTGGCTCAGAACCATCAAAAAACGTTGAAATATAGTTCAAATTCAATAAAAATCGACAAAAATACAGTTTCTAGCTAAAATTTGATGGTTTCGTTGCACTTTCCGAGCCCGTAGGGTATCTGATTGGCTTAAAAGTACAAGAAAACACTTCAAAAGTGACGTTTCTGAAGAATTTTAACAGTTTTCTTGTATCTACGAACGCCAGAATGCATAAAATTGACCTAAACGTCTCCTTTTCCTATTCTGAGTCGATTCTGCATGCTTTAAGTGTGTTTGGTGGCTCAGAACCATCAAAAAACGTTGAAATATAGTTCAAATTCAATAAAAATCGACAAAAATACAGTTTCTAGCTAAAATTTGATGGTTTCGTTGCACTTTCCGAGCCCGTAGGGTATCTGATTGGCTTAAAAGTACAAGAAAACACTTCAAAAGTGACGTTTCTGAAGAATTTTAACAGTTTTCTTGTATCTACGAACGCCAGAATGCATAAAATTGACCTAAACGTCTCCTTTTCCTATTCTGAGTCGATTCTGCATGCTTTAAGTGTGTTTGGTGGCTCAGAACCATCAAAAAACGTTGAAATATAGTTCAAATTCAATAAAAATCGACAAAAATACAGTTTCTAGCTAAAATTTGATGGTTTCGTTGCACTTTCCGAGCCCGTAGGGTATCTGATTGGCTTAAAAGTACAAGAAAACACTTCAAAAGTGACGTTTCTGAAGAATTTTAACAGTTTTCTTGTATCTACGAACGCCAGAATGCATAAAATTGACCTAAACGTCTCCTTTTCCTATTCTGAGTCGATTCTGCATGCTTTAAGTGTGTTTGGTGGCTCAGAACCATCAAAAAACGTTGAAATATAGTTCAAATTCAATAAAAATCGACAAAAATACAGTTTCTAGCTAAAATTTGATGGTTTCGTTGCACTTTCCGAGCCCGTAGGGTATCTGATTGGCTTAAAAGTACAAGAAAACACTTCAAAAGTGACGTTTCTGAAGAATTTTAACAGTTTTCTTGCATCTACGAACGCCAGAATGCATAAAATTGACCTAAACGTCTCCTTTTCCTATTCTGAGTCGATTCTGCATGCTTTAAGTGTGTTTGGTGTCTCAGAACCATCAAAAAACGTTGAAATATAGTTCAAATTCAATAAAAATCGACAAAAATATAGTTTCTAGCTAAAATTTGATGGTTTCGTTGCACTTTCCGAGCCCGTAGGGTATCTGATTGGCTTAAAAGTACAAGAAAACACTTCAAAAGTGACGTTTCTGAAGAATTTTAACAGTTTTCTTGTATCTACGAACGCCAGAATGCATAAAATTGACCTAAACGTCTCCTTTTCCTATTCTGAGTCGATTCTGCATGCTCTAAGTGTGTTTGGTGGCTCAGAACCATCAAAAAACGTTAAAATATAGTTCAAATTCAATAAAAATCGACAAAAATACAGTTTCTAGCTAAAATTTGATGGTTTCGTTGCACTTTACGAGCCCGTAGGGTATCTGATTGGCTTAAAAGTACAAGAAAACACTTCAAAAGTGACGTTTCTGAAGAATTTTAACAGTTTTCTTGTATCCACGAACGCCAGAATGCATAAAATTGACCTAAACGTCTCCTTTTCCTATTCTGAGTCGATTCTGCATGCTTTAAGTGTGTTTGGTGGCTCAGAACCATCAAAAAACGTTGAAATATAGTTCAAATTCAATAAAAGTCGACAAAAATACAGTTTCTAGCTAAAATTTGATGGTTTCGTTGCACTTTCCGAGCCCGTTGTGTATCTGATTGGCTTAAAAGTACAAGAAAACACTTCAAAAGTGACGTTTCTGAAGAATTTTAACAGTTTTCTTGTATCTACGAACGCCAGAATGCATAAAATTGACCTAAACGTCTCCTTTTCCTATTCTGAGTCGATTCGGCATGCTTTAAGTGTGTTTGGTGGCTCAGAACCATCAAAAAACGTTGAAGTATAGTTCAAATTCAATAAAAATCGACAAAAATACAGTTTCTAGCTAAAATTTGATGGTTTTGTTGCACTTTCCGAGCCCGTAGAGTATCTGATTGGCTTAAAAGTACAAGAAAACACTTCAAAAGTGACGTTTCTGAAGAATTTTAACAGTTTTCTTGTATCTACGAACGCCAGAATGCATAAAATTGACCTAAACGTCTCCTTTTCCTATTCTGAGTCGATTCTGCATGCTTTAAGTGTGTTTGGTGGCTCAGAACCATCAAAAAACGTTGAAATATAGTTCAAATTCAATAAAAATCGACAAAAATACAGTTTCTAGCTAAAATTTGATGGTTTCGTTGCACTTTCCGAGCCCGTAGGGTATCTGATTGGCTTAAAAGTACAAGAAAACACTTCAAAAGTGACGTTTCTGAAGAATTTTAACAGTTTTCTTGTATCCACGAACGCCAGAATGCATAAAATTGACCTAAACGTCTCCTTTTCCTATTCTGAGTCGATTCTGCATGCTTTAAGTGTGTTTGGTGGCTCAGAACCATCAAAAAACGTTGAAATATAGTTCAAATTCAATAAAAATCGACAAAAATACAGTTTCTAGCTAAAATTTGATGGTTTCGTTGCACTTTCCGAGCCCGTAGGGTATCTGATTGGCTTAAAAGTACAAGAAAACACTTCAAAAGTGACGTTTCTGAAGAATTTTAACAGTTTTCTTGTATCTACGAACGCCAGAATGCATAAAATTGACCTAAACGTCTCCTTTTCCTATTCTGAGTCGATTCTGCATGCTTTAAGTGTGTTTGGTGGCTCAGAACCATCAAAAAACGTTGAAATATAGTTCAAATTCAATAAAAATCGACAAAAATACAGTTTCTAGCTAAAATTTGATGGTTTCGTTGCACTTTCCGAGCCCGTAGGGTATCTGATTGGCTTAAAAGTACAAGAAAACACTTCAAAAGTGACGTTTCTGAAGAATTTTAACAGTTTTCTTGTATCTACGAACGCCAGAATGCATAAAATTGACCTAAACGTCTCCTTTTCCTATTCTGAGTCGATTCTGCATGCTTTAAGTGTGTTTGGTGGCTCAGAACCATCAAAAAACGTTGAAATATAGTTCAAATTCAATAAAAATCGACAAAAATACAGTTTCTAGCTAAAATTTGATGGTTTCGTTGCACTTTCCGAGCCCGTAGGGTATCTGATTGGCTTAAAAGTACAAGAAAACACTTCAAAAGTGACGTTTCTGAAGAATTTTAACAGTTTTCTAGTATCTACGAACGCCAGAATGCATAAAATTGACCTAAACGTCTCCTTTTCCTATTCTGAGTCGATTCTGCATGCTTTAAGTGTGTTTGGTGGCTCAGAACCATCAAAAAACGTTGAAATATAGTTCAAATTCAATAAAAATCGACAAAAATACAGTTTCTAGCTAAAATTTGATGGTTTCGTTGCACTTTCCGAGCCCGTAGGGTATCTGATTGGCTTAAAAGTACAAGAAAACACTTCAAAAGTGACGTTTCTGAAGAATTTTAACAGTTTTCTTGTATCTACGAACGCCAGAATGCATAAAATTGACCTAAACGTCTCCTTTTCCTATTCTGAGTCGATTCTGCATGCTTTAAGTGTGTTTGGTGGCTCAGAACCATCAAAAAACGTTGAAATATAGTTCAAATTCAATAAAAATCGACAAAAATACAGTTTCTAGCTAAAATTTGATGGTTTCGTTGCACTTTCCGAGCCCGTAGGGTATCTGATTGGCTTAAAAGTACAAGAAAACACTTCAAAAGTGACGTTTCTGAAGAATTTTAACAGTTTTCTTGTATCTACGAACGCCAGAATGCATAAAATTGACCTAAACGTCTCCTTTTCCTATTCTGAGTCGATTCTGCATGCTTTAAGTGTGTTTGGTGGCTCAGAACCATCAAAAAACGTTGAAATATAGTTCAAATTCAATAAAAATCGACAAAAATACAGTTTCTAGCTAAAATTTGATGGTTTCGTTGCACTTTCCGAGCCCGTAGGGTATCTGATTGGCTTAAAAGTACAAGAAAACACTTCAAAAGTGACGTTTCTGAAGAATTTTAACAGTTTTCTAGTATTTACGAACGCCAGAATGCATAAAATTGACCTAAACGTCTCCTTTTCCTATTCTGAGTCGATTCTGCATGCTTTAAGTGTGTTTGGTGGCTCAGAACCATCAAAAAACGTTGAAATATAGTTCAAATTCAATAAAAATCGACAAAAATACAGTTTCTAGCTAAAATTTGATGGTTTCGTTGCACTTTCCGAGCCCGTAGGGTATCTGATTGGCTTAAAAGTACAAGAAAACACTTCAAAAGTGACGTTTCTGAAGAATTTTAACAGTTTTCTTGTATCTACGAACGCCAGAATGCATAAAATTGACCTAAACGTCTCCTTTTCCTATTCTGAGTCGATTCTGCATGCTTTAAGTGTGTTTGGTGGCTCAGAACCATCAAAAAACGTTGAAATATAGTTCAAATTCAATAAAAATCGACAAAAATACAGTTTCTAGCTAAAATTTGATGGTTTCGTTGCACTTTCCGAGCCCGTAGGGTATCTGATTGGCTTAAAAGTACAAGAAAACACTTCAAAAGTGACGTTTCTGAAGAATTTTAACAGTTTTCTTGTATCTACGAACGCCAGAATGCATAAAATTGACCTAAACGTCTCCTTTTCCTATTCTGAGTCGATTCTGCATGCTTTAAGTGTGTTTGGTGGCTCAGAACCATCAAAAAACGTTGAAATATAGTTCAAATTCAATAAAAATCGACAAAATTACAGTTTCTAGCTAAAATTTGATGGTTTCGTTGCACTTTCCGAGCCCGTAGGGTATCTGATTGGCTTAAAAGTACAAGAAAACACTTCAAAAGTGACGTTTCTGAAGAATTTTAACAGTTTTCTTGTATCTACGAACGCCAGAATGCATAAAATTGACCTAAACTTCTCCTTTTCCTATTCTGAGTCGATTCTGCATGCTTTAAGTGTGTTTGGTGGCTCAGAACCATCAAAAAACGTTGAAATATAGTTCAAATTCAATAAAAATCGACAAAAATACATTTTCTAGCTAAAATTTGATGGTTTCGTTGCACTTTCCGAGCCCGTTGGGTATCTGATTGGATTAAAAGTACAAGAAAACACTTCAAAAGTGACGTTTCTGAAGAATTTTAACAGTTTTCTTGTATCTACGAACGCCAGAATGCATAAAATTGACCTAAACGTCTCCTTTTCCTATTCTGAGTCGATTCTGCATGCTTTAAGTGTGTTTGGTGGCTCAGAACCATCAAAAAACGTTGAAATATAGTTCAAATTCAATAAAAATCGACAAAAATACAGTTTCTAGCTAAAATTTGATGGTTTCGTTGCACTTTCCGAGCCCGTAGGGTATCTGATTGGCTTAAAAGTACAAGAAAACACTTCAAAAGTGACGTTTCTGAAGAATTTTAACAGTTTTCTTGTATCTACGAACGCCAGAATGCATAAAATTGACCTAAACGTCTCCTTTTCCTATTCTGAGTCGATTCTGCATGCTTTAAGTGTGTTTGGTGGCTCAGAACCATCAAAAAACGTTGAAATATAGTTCAAATTCAATAAAAATCGACAAAAATACAGTTTCTAGCTAAAATTTGATGGTTTCGTTGCACTTTCCGAGCCCGTAGGGTATCTGATTGGCTTAAAAGTACAAGAAAACACTTCAAAAGTGACGTTTCTGAAGAATTTTAACAGTTTTCTTGTATCTACGAACGCCAGAATGCATAAAATTGACCTAAACGTCTCCTTTTCCTATTCTGAGTCGATTTTGCATGCTTTAAGTGTGTTTGGTGGCTCAGAACCATCAAAAAACGTTAAAATATAGTTCAAATTCAATAAAAATCGACAAAAATACAGTTTCTAGCTAAAATTTGATGGTTTCGTTGCACTTTCCGAGCCCGTAGGGTATCTGATTGGCTTAAAAGTACAAGAAAACACTTCAAAAGTGACGTTTCTGAAGAATTTTAACAGTTTTCTTGTATCCACGAACGCCAGAATGCATAAAATTGACCTAAACGTCTCCTTTTCCTATTCTGAGTCGATTCTGCATGCTTTAAGTGTGTTTGGTGGCTCAGAACCATCAAAAAACGTTGAAATATAGTTCAAATTCAATAAAAGTCGACAAAAATACAGTTTCTAGCTAAAATTTGATGGTTTCGTTGCACTTTCCGAGCCCGTAGGGTATCTGATTGGCTTAAAAGTACAAGAAAACACTTCAAAAGTGACGTTTCTGAAGAATTTTAACAGTTTTCTTGTATCTACGAACGCCAGAATGCATAAAATTGACCTAAACGTCTCCTTTTCCTATTCTGAGTCGATTCTGCATGCTTTAAGTGTGTTTGGTGGCTCAGAACCATCAAAAAACTTTGAAATATAGTTCAAATTCAATAAAAATCGACAAAAATACAGTTTCTAGCTAAAATTTGATGGTTTCGTTGCACTTTCCGAGCCCGTAGAGTATCTGATTGGCTTAAAAGTACAAGAAAACACTTCAAAAGTGACGTTTCTGAAGAATTTTAACAGTTTTCTTGTATCTACGAACGCCAGAATGCATAAAATTGACCTAAACGTCTCCTTTTCCTATTCTGAGTCGATTCTGCATGCTTTAAGTGTGTTTGGTGGCTCAGAACCATCAAAAAACGTTGAAATATAGTTCAAATTCAATAAAAATCGACAAAAATACAGTTTCTAGCTAAAATTTGATGGTTTCGTTGCACTTTCCGAGCCCGTAGGGTATCTGATTGGCTTAAAAGTACAAGAAAACACTTCAAAAGTGACGTTTCTGAAGAATTTTAACAGTTTTCTTGTATCCACGAACGCCAGAATGCATAAAATTGACCTAAACGTCTCCTTTTCCTATTCTGAGTCGATTCTGCATGCTTTAAGTGTGTTTGGTGGCTCAGAACCATCAAAAAACGTTGAAATATAGTTCAAATTCAATAAAAATCGACAAAAATACAGTTTCTAGCTAAAATTTGATGGTTTCGTTGCACTTTCCGAGCCCATAGGGTATCTGATTGGCTTAAAAGTACAAGAAAACACTTCAAAAGTGACGTTTCTGAAGAATTTTAACAGTTTTCTTGTATCTACGAACGCCAGAATGCATAAAATTGACCTAAACGTCTCCTTTTCCTATTCTGAGTCGATTCTGCATGCTTTAAGTGTGTTTGGTGGCTCAGAACCATCAAAAAACGTTGAAATATAGTTCAAATTCAATAAAAATCGACAAAAATACAGTTTCTAGCTAAAATTTGATGGTTTCGTTGCACTTTCCGAGCCCGTAGGGTATCTGATTGGCTTAAAAGTACAAGAAAACACTTCAAAAGTGACGTTTCTGAAGAATTTTAACAGTTTTCTTGTATCTACGAACGCCAGAATGCATAAAATTGACCTAAACGTCTCCTTTTCCTATTCTGAGTCGATTCTGCATGCTTTAAGTGTGTTTGGTGGCTCAGAACCATCAAAAAACGTTGAAATATAGTTCAAATTCAATAAAAATCGACAAAAATACAGTTTCTAGCTAAAATTTGATGGTTTCGTTGCACTTTCCGAGCCCGTAGGGTATCTGATTGGCTTAAAAGTACAAGAAAACACTTCAAAAGTGAAGTTTCTGAAGAATTTTAACAGTTTTCTTGTATCTACGAACGCCAGAATGCATAAAACTGACCTAAACGTCTCCTTTTCCTATTCTGAGTCGATTCTGCATGCTTTAAGTGTGTTTGGTGGCTCAGAACCATCAAAAAACGTTGAAATATAGTTCAAATTCAATAAAAATCGACAAAAATACTGTTTCTAGCTAAAATTTGATGGTTTCGTTGCACTTTCCGAGCCCGTAGGGTATCTGATTGGCTTAAAAGTACAAGAAAACACTTCAAAAGTGACGTTTCTGAAGAATTTTAACAGTTTTCTTGTATCTACGAACGCCAGAATGCATAAAATTGACCTAAACGTCTCCTTTTCCTATTCTGAGTCGATTCTGCATGCTTTAAGTGTGTTTGGTGGCTCAGAACCATCAAAAAACGTTGAAATATAGTTCAAATTCAATAAAAATCGACAAAAATACAGTTTCTAGCTAAAATTTGATGGTTTCGTTGCACTTTCCGAGCCCGTAGGGTATCTGATTGGCTTAAAAGTACAAGAAAACACTTCAAAAGTGACGTTTCTGAAGAATTTTAACAGTTTTCTTGTATCTACGAACGCCAGAATGCATAAAATTGACCTAAACGTCTCCTTTTCCTATTCTGAGTCGATTCTGCATGCTTTAAGTGTGTTTGGTGGCTCAGAACCATCAAAAAACGTTGAAATATAGTTCAAATTCAATAAAAATCGACAAAAATACAGTTTCTAGCTAAAATTTGATGGTTTCGTTGCACTTTCCGAGCCCGTAGGGTATCTGATTGGCTTAAAAGTACAAGAAAACACTTCAAAAGTGACGTTTCTGAAGAATTTTAACAGTTTTCTTGTATCTACGAACGCCAGAATGCATAAAATTGACCTAAACGTCTCCTTTTCCTATTCTGAGTCGATTCTGCATGCTTTAAGTGTGTTTGGTGGCTCAGAACCATCAAAAAACGTTGAAATATAGTTCAAATTCAATAAAAATCGACAAAAATACAGTTTCTAGCTAAAATTTGATGGTTTCGTTGCACTTTCCGAGCCCGTAGGGTATCTGATTGGCTTAAAAGTACAAGAAAACACTTCAAAAGTGACGTTTCTGAAGAATTTTAACAGTTTTCTTGTATCTACGAACGCCAGAATGCATAAAATTGACCTAAACGTCTCCTTTTCCTATTCTGAGTCGATTCTGCATGCTTTAAGTGTGTTTGGTGGCTCAGAACCATCAAAAAACGTTGAAATATAGTTCAAATTCAATAAAAATCGACAAAAATACAGTTTCTAGCTAAAATTTGATGGTTTCGTTGCACTTTCCGAGCCCGTAGGGTATCTGATTGGCTTAAAAGTACAAGAAAACACTTCAAAAGTGACGTTTCTGAAGAATTTTAACAGTTTTCTTGTATCTACGAACGCCAGAATGCATAAAATTGACCTAAACGTCTCCTTTTCCTATTCTGAGTCGATTCTGCATGCTTTAAGTGTGTTTGGTGGCTCAGAACCATCAAAAAACGTTGAAATATAGTTCAAATTCAATAAAAATCGACAAAAATACAGTTTCTAGCTAAAATTTGATGGTTTCGTTGCACTTTCCGAGCCCGTAGGGTATCTGATTGGCTTAAAAGTACAAGAAAACACTTCAAAAGTGACGTTTCTGAAGAATTTTAACAGTTTTCTTGTATCTACGAACGCCAGAATGCATAAAATTGACCTAAACGTCTCCTTTTCCTATTCTGAGTCGATTCTGCATGCTTTAAGTGTGTTTGGTGGCTCAGAACCATCAAAAAACTTTGAAATATAGTTCAAATTCAATAAAAATCGACAAAAATACAGTTTCTAGCTAAAATTTGATGGTTTCGTTGCACTTTCCGAGCCCGTTGGGTATCTGATTGGCTTAAAAGTACAAGAAAACACTTCAAAAGTGACGTTTCTGAAGAATTTTAACAGTTTTCTTGTATCTACGAACGCCAGAATGCATAAAATTGATCTAAACGTCTCCTTTTCCTATTCTGAGTCGATTCTGCATGCTTTAAGTGTGTTTGGTGGCTCAGAACCATCAAAAAACGTTGAAATATAGTTCAAATTCAATAAAAATCGACAAAAATACAGTTTCTAGCTAAAATTTGATGGTTTCGTTGCACTTTCCGAGCCCGTAGGGTATCTGATTGGCTTAAAAGTACAAGAAAACCCTTCAAAAGTGACGTTTCTGAAGAATTTTAACAGTTTTCTTGTATCTACGAACGCCAGAATGCATAAAATTGACCTAAACGTCTCCTTTTCCTATTCTGAGTCGTTTCTGCATGCTTTAAGTGTGTTTGGTGGCTCAGAACCATCAAAAAACATTGAAATATAGTTCAAATTCAATAAAAATCGACAAAAATACAGTTTCTAGCTAAAATTTGATGGTTTCGTTGCACTTTCCGAGCCCGTAGGGTATCTGATTGGCTTAAAAGTACAAGAAAACACTTCAAAAGTGACGTTTCTGAAGAATTTTAACAGTTTTCTTGTATCTACGAACGCCAGAATGCATAAAATTGACCTAAACGTCTCCTTTTCCTATTCTGAGTCGATTCTGCATGCTTTAAGTGTGTTTGGTGGCTCAGAACCATCAAAAAACGTTGAAATATAGTTCAAATTCAATAAAAATCGACAAAAATACAGTTTCTAGCTAAAATTTGATGGTTTCGTTGCACTTTCCGAGCCCGTAGGGTATCTGATTGGCTTAAAAGTACAAGAAAACACTTCAGAAGTGACGTTTCTGAAGAATTTTAACAGTTTTCTTGTATCTACGAACGCCAGAATGCATAAAATTGACCTAAACGTCTCCTTTTCCTATTCTGAGTCGATTCTGCATGCTTTAAGAGTGTTTGGTGGCTCAGAACCATCAAAAAACGTTGAAATATAGTTCAAATTCAATAAAAATCGACAAAAATACAGTTTCTAGCTAAAATTTGATGGTTTCGTTGCACTTTCCGAGCCCGTAGGGTATCTGATTGGCTTAAAAGTACAAGAAAACACTTCAAAAGTGACGTTTCTGAAGAATTTTAACAGTTTTCTTGTATCTACGAACGCCAGAATGCATAAAATTGACCTAAACGTCTCCTTTTCCTATTCTGAGTCGATTCTGCATGCTTTAAGTGTGTTTGGTGGCTCAGAACCATCAAAAAACGTTGAAATATAGTTCAAATTCAATAAAAATCGACAAAAATACAGTTTCTAGCTAAAATTTGATGGTTTCGTTGCACTTTCCGAGCCCGTAGTGCATCTGATTGGCTTAAAAGTACAAGAAAACACTTCAAAAGTGACGTTTCTGAAGAATTTTAACAGTTTTCTTGTATCTACGAACGCCAGAATGCATAAAATTGACCTAAACGTCTCCTTTTCCTATTCTGAGTCGATTCTGCATGCTTTAAGTGTGTTTGGTGGCTCAGAACCATAAAAAAACGTTGAAATATAGTTCAAATTCAATAAAAATCGACAAAAATACAGTTTCTAGCTAAAATTTGATGGTTTCGTTGCACTTTCCGAGCCCGTAGGGTATCTGATTGGCTTAAAAGTACAAGAAAACACTTCAAAAGTGACGTTTCTGAAGAATTTTAACAGTTTTCTTGTATCTACGAACGCCAGAATGCATAAAATTGACCTAAACGTCTCCTTTTCCTATTCTGAGTCGATTCTGCATGCTTTAAGTGTGTTTGGTGGCTCAGAACCATCAAAAAACGTTGACATATAGTTCAAATTCAATAAAAATCGACAAAAATACAGTTTCTAGCTAAAATTTGATGGTTTCGTTGCACTTTCCGAGCCCGTAGGGTATCTGATTGGCTTAAAAGTACAAGAAAACACTTCAAAAGTGACGTTTCTGAAGAATTTTAACAGTTTTCTTGTGTCTACGAACGCCAGAATGCATAAAATTGACCTAAACGTCTCCTTTTCCTATTCTGAGTCGATTCTGCATGCTTTAAGTGTGTTTGGTGGCTCAGAACCATCAAAAAACGTTGAAATATAGTTCAAATTCAATAAAAATCGACAAAAATATAGTTTCTAGCTAAAATTTGATGGTTTCGTTGCACTTTCCGAGCCCGTAGGGTATCTGATTGGCTTAAAAGTACAAGAAAACACTTCAAAAGTGACGTTTCTGAAGAATTTTAACAGTTTTCTTGTATCTACGAACGCCAGAATGCATAAAATTGACCTAAACGTCTCCTTTTCCTATTCTGAGTCGATTCTGCATGCTTTAAGTGTGTTTGGTGGCTCAGAACCATCAAAAAACGTTGAAATATAGTTCAAATTCAATAAAAATCGACAAAAATACAGTTTCTAGCTAAAATTTGATGGTTTCGTTGCACTTTCCGAGCCCGTAGGGTATCTGATTGGCTTAAAAGTACAAGAAAACACTTCAAAAGTGACGTTTCTGAAGAATTTTAACAGTTTTCTTGTATCTACGAACGCCAGAATGCATAAAATTGACCTAAACGTCTCCTTTTCCTATTCTGAGTCGATTCTGCATGCTTTAAGTGTGTTTGGTGGCTCAGAACCATCAAAAAACGTTGAAATATAGTTCAAATTCAATAAAAATCGACAAAAATACAGTTTCTAGCTAAAATTTGATGGTTTCGTTGCACTTTCCGAGCCCGTTGGGTATCTGATTGGCTTAAAAGTACAAGAAAACACTTCAAAAGTGACGTTTCTGAAGAATTTTAACAGTTTTCTTGTATCTACGAACGCCAGAATGCATAAAATTGACCTAAATGTCTCCTTCTCCTATTCTGAGTCGATTCTGCATGCTTTAAGTGTGTTTGGTGGCTCAGAACCATCAAAAAACGTTGAAATATAGTTCAAATTCAATAAAAATCGACAAAAATACAGTTTCTAGCTAAAATTTGATGGTTTCGTTGCACTTTCCGAGCCCTTAGGGTATCTGATTGGCTTAAAAGGACAAGAAAACACTTCAAAAGTGACGTTTCTGAAGAATTTTAACAGTTTTCTTGTATCTACGAACGCCAGAATGCATAAAATTGACCTAAACGTCTCCTTTTCCTATTCTGAGTCGATTCTGCATGCTTTAAGTGTGTTTGGTGGCTCAGAACCATCAAAAAACGTTGAAATATAGTTCAAATTCAATAAAAATCGACAAAATTACAGTTTCTAGCTAAAATTTGATGGTTTCGTTGCACTTTCCGAGCCCGTAGGGTATCTGATTGGCTTAAAAGTACAAGAAAACACTTCAAAAGTGACGTTTCTGAAGAATTTTAACAGTTTTCTTGTATCTACGAACGCCAGAATGCATAAAATTGACCTAAACGTCTCCTTTTCCTATTCTGAGTCAATTCTGCATGCTTTAAGTGTGTTTGGTGGCTCAGAACCATCAAAAAACGTTGAAATATAGTTCAAATTCAATAAAAATCGACAAAAATACAGTTTCTAGCTAAAATTTGATGGTTTCGTTGCACTTTCCGAGCCCGTAGGGTATCTGATTGGCTTAAAAGTACAAAAAACACTTCAAAAGTGACGTTTCTGAAGAATTTTAACAGTTTTCTTGTATCTACGAACGCCAGAATGCATAAAATTGACCTAAACGTCTCCTTTTCCTATTCTGAGTCGATTCTGCATGCTTTAAGTGTGTTTGGTGGCTCAGAACCATCAAAAAACGTTGAAATATAGTTCAAATTCAATAAAAATCGACAAAAATACAGTTTCTAGCTAAAATTTGATGGTTTCGTTGCACTTTCCGAGCCCGTAGGGTATCTGATTGGCTTAAAAGTACAAGAAAACACTTCAAAAGTGACGTTTCTGAAGAATTTTAACAGTTTTCTTGTATCTACGAACGCCAGAATGCATAAAATTAACCTAAACGTCTCCTTTTCCTATTCTGAGTCGATTCTGCATGCTTTAAGTGTGTTTGGTGGCTCAGAACCATCAAAAAACGTTGAAATATAGTTCAAATTCAATAAAAATCGACAAAAATACAGTTTCTAGCTAAAATTATTTTATATTAAAAAAGTGTCAAAATGGTTGAGTGTCGTGCAAAATTTATTGACTAATTCTAGTGTTATAGTGGCTGTAAATTTTCTAGGTACTGTTTTTCGTCACCATCAGCATAGTCTGAAGGGGCCTCGCAGTAATTTAGCTGCCTGTAATTGTTAATTTGTGTGCAGTGAGCAAATTGTTTTAATAACTTTGTTTTGTTTACGTTGGTGTTTCGCACGGCGGCCGCGCCTCTTGGCGCTCGCTTCCTGGGACCATCAGAGCTGTCACTTTAAGGTTTGTTTACATTAAATTTTTTGGTTATTTCTGTATTCGAACTGCACTTGCTTATTCTTAAACTCTTTAGTAATTATTTGCCTTTATTTTTCCTGTATGTCTAGTTCTATTTGGAATTTAAGTGTACAGTGGAAGTTAATTTTGTAGTTTTGTGCTTTTTCCAATTGTATTTGTTGATTGTGGATTTGATTAATGCTTAATGAAATTGTTTCAAAATGGATGGGAAGTGTCCTGGTTGCTCAGCTGAAGTAAATTCTGAAATCTCGCTTACTTGTGATGGATGCAATCGTCCTATGCATTATACGTGTTTGGCTGTGCCTGCAGACATGGCCACGGCTGCAGACAGAGCCCGAAGAATGTCTTCTCATATTAAAATTCTCTGTGCCGATTGTGATGAATATTTTAAAACATTTTCTGCCCACTCTGCCTCAGTCGTTGATGCAATTCTGGAAAGGTGTTTTGAAAAATTTAGGGGTGAATTTCAAGGTGTTTTTGATGAGATTAAATCTGTCCGTGCCGAAGTGAATAATTTGAAAGATAGCAATATTGACCTTGTCAAATTGCTGACATCTGGGAAAAATCTGTCCACTTCTCCCGTAAAACTTTCAACAGTCGAAAATAATATTCCTGCTAGTTATGCTTCTACACTCACAAGCGATAAAAAAATCGTTGTTAAGCCTAAGAATGCAGCTCAGTCTGTAACCCAAACCAGATCTGATGTATTAAAGAATGTTAATTTTATTGATGAGAAAATTGCTATTACACATGTCAAACAAGTTTCAAGTGGGGGTTTAATTATTTCCTGTCAGGATGAATCAGATGGTAAGAAATTTAAAGAAATAGCGGCAGTTAATCTTGCAGAGAATTATAAAATCAAGGAAGTTGAACCATTGCGTCCGTCAGTTAGGGTGGTAGGAATGTCAAAAGATATTTCCAAAGAGTTAATTGTAACTTATTTAAAAAAACAAAATCCCGACTTATTTAATCAGTCTTTCGTGTATAAATTAATTCGTTTTTGGCCGACCCACTCAAATAAAGAAATATATCAAGCAGACATTGAAGTGGACATCAGAACTTACAATTTACTTTTAAAATCTGGCCATGTGCTAGTAGGCCTGAATCCATGTACAGTGTATGATGCGGTAACAGTACCCAGATGTTATAGGTGTAATGGATTTTTCCATAGTAGCAGACAATGCAAAAATGAGCTCAGTTGCCCGATGTGTGCTGAGAAGCATAAAATTAATGAATGCCCCATTTCACGAGAAACTTCTGACATATCTGAGAAAGTTCGATGTATTAATTGTAAGAACATGCGTAGTCGCCCAGAAAATATATGCGGAAATCATGCAGCTTGGGAGTATAATAAGTGTACATCGTACAAAATTGCTTTAGATAAATTTAAACAAGACCTTTTTTCAAACGTGCAAATTAATAATCCTTTTCTGCATTGACTAATACTCGTGTGAATAGTCCTGAGGCTCAATCGGCTTTAAGTATATATTACCAAAATGTGAGAGGGCTTAACACTAAAGCCACGGATCTCTTAATATCGTCGACCTGGATGAAGTATGATATATTTGCTTTGACTGAAACATGGCTTAATTCAGGGGTGACAGACGGCGAAATAATTGATTTAAATAATTTCAGTGTCTTTAGAGCTGATCGGAACTTTGAAGAAACGTCAAAGTCACGTGGTGGGGGTGTCCTTATTGCAGCTCGTAATAATTTGCAGGTCAGTAGAGTTAATATACGCTCCTTGGTAGAGGATTTTGGTAGACTTATAAATATTGATGTAGTAATAGTGAAATGTAGGGATGCTACTGGAACTTTTCTTTATATCGTCTTGGTGTATATTCCTCCTAAGATTTCCATCGACGAATATCTGCTATTCTTAGAATCCTTAATGTCATTGGATTGTCTGTCCAACTCTAAAATGATAATACTTGGTGATTTCAACGTTCCTGAATTTTGGCAATGTAGTCGTTCTAATTCAGTGTGTAACAAAAAAGTTGTGCCTCTATTAAATTTATTGAATTACTTTGAGCTAACCCAGTACAACGAGATTCTTAATAGTAAAGGTTTAATATTGGATTTGGTAATGTCTTGTCAGATTTTGGAGGTTAGTGTACCAGAAATAACTGTTACAAAAGTCGATCATTATCACCCTCCTTTAGAAATTAACTGTTCCACAACAAAAATAAGGTATGTTCCAATGGGTACTAACAGTGGTCTAATATATAACTTTAGGTTAGCAGATTTAATAACACTCTATAATGATATTAGTCGTCTAGACTTCAGTTTCTTGAGTAAAATCAAAGATCCCAATATTGCAGTAAATCAGATGTATGCGAAACTACAACCTTTGTTCGCAAACTCTGTCCCCGTTAAGCGCAGGCGATCTGGAAAGTATCCTATCTGGTACAATAATACAATAATTCTATCCTTGAAAAGGAAATATCAATTTTGGCAGAGTTATAAACGTACTAAATCCATACTCGACCTTGAAAACTTTAAGTCACTTAGAGCCACTATAAAACTGCTCATCAAGAATGCATATTACAGCTACGTAAAAAGTGTCAGTAATAACATCAAGTCAGATCCTAAAGCATTCTGGGCATTTTTTAAAGCAAAAAATCGTCAGACAACAATAACATCGACAATGACTCGAGATAATAATATATTTGAAACACCACAACAAATCGTGAATGAGTTTGCAAATTTCTTTACAGAGGTATTTACACATAATTCTCCTAATGTCAATAACGTCTGTGATTTTAATCCCTCTGAAATAAGTGTAAATACTATGCATCCTTTCCAGGTCTCTGAACGGGAGGTTGAAAAATCTCTGAAAAAACTTAAATCCTCAATGACGGCTGGTCCTGATCTAGTGCCATCGTTTCTGTTAAGGGATTGCGCTACTGTATTTGCCAAACCTCTATCTATAATTTATAATATGATTCTAAAAACTTGTCGGTTTCCTCTTTTGTGGAAATTATCACGAGTTTCACCTATTTATAAAGCTGGAGATCGTTCGGAAATATCAAACTATCGTCCCGTAAGTATTATGAACAATTTTGCAAAAGTGTTTGAGTATGTTCTTCATCCCATAATCTATTCGCATGTCTCACATTTCCTAAGTACTAAGCAGCATGGTTTCATGAAGGGTCGATCGACTGTTACGAACCTTACAGTGTTTACTCAGTTTGTTTCCGAAGTTCTAGACAAAGGAGGGCAAGTAGACTGCATCTACAATGATTTCTCGAAGGCGTTCGACAGAATAAATCATAGTCTGTTGCTTGTTAAACTTAGAAAGTTTGGTATATCTGACTCGTTGATAACTTTGATTAGTTCTTATTTGACTGACAGACATCTCTATGTGACATACAATGGTTTTGAATCTCATCGTTATATCCAGGTTTCGGGAGTTCCTCAGGGATCTGTGTTGGGTCCGTTGTTGTTTAATATGTTTGTTGACGATATAGCACACGAAGTAATGAATAACTGCCTGCTCTTTGCTGACGATGTGAAAATATTTACTGAAATAAAAAATTCCACTGATTGCAGAATGCTGCAGAATAAACTTGATAGAATTAATAGCTGGTGTTCCGAAAATCTTCTACCACTCAATATTAAAAAGTGTACCATTATGTCCTTTTCGAGAAAGAATAAAACTAATATAAAATTTGATTATTATTTAGAGAACACTGTCATAGAAAGAAAATATGTAGTTCGTGATTTAGGTGTAATTTTCGACTCAAAATTTACTTTTGTTGATCACATTAACACAATCATTCTGTCAGCTTCTAAATCAGTGGGTATCATAATCCGGAATTCTAAAGAGATTGAAGACTTGTCAGTAATAAAAACGCTTTATTGTTCACTAGTTAGATCGCGGTTGGAATATGCTTCAGTAATATGGAATCCCATCTATAAAATCCATGAGACTAACCTTGAAAGAGTACAGAGGAGATTCTTGAAGTATATGGTTTTCAGAGCTGACGGTGCATATCCTGAACAGGGATACCCGGAGGATATTATGTTGGAAAGATTTAGTTTGCACAGTCTTATGTCCAGAAGAAAACTTGATTCAATTTTACTGCTAGTCAAAATATTACGTTTTCAAATAGACTGCTCTGAATTGCTAAGCCTCTTGAGGTTTCGAACGTCGATTGGAAGGTTAAGAAGTAATAATTTGTTTGAGCTAACAGTCCCTAGAACGAAAGTATTGTTGGCATCACCTCTATTTCAATCCATCAAAAATTACACTCATGTTGCTGATCAATTTGACATATTTTCATCTACATTGCAGCACATTAAACACCAGATTGGGTAGATTGAAAGTGGGATATTCTAGAGGAAATATAAAGGAATATTACAGTTAAACAATTTATTTATTTGTTTGTTATTGAGTAAAATTTTTTATTTTTTTTTTTTTTTGGTAGCACTCTTTTCCTTTCCCTGTAATTGGGTCTACCCCGTTGGGAAAGATGTCAATAATAATAATAATAATAATAATAATAAAATTTGATGGTTTCGTTGCACTTTCCGAGCCCGTAGGGTATCTGATTGGCTTAAAAGTACAAGAAAACACTTCAAAAGTGACGTTTCTGAAGAATTTTAACAGTTTTCTTGTATCTACGAACGCCAGAATGCATAAAATTGACCTAAACGTCTCCTTTTCCTATTCTGAGTCGATTCTGCATGCTTTAAGTGTGTTTGGTGGCTCAGAACCATCAAAAAACGTTGAAATATAGTTCAAATTCAATAAAAATCGACAAAAATACAGTTTCTAGCTAAAATTTGATGGTTTCGTTGCACTTTCCGAGCCCGTAGGGTATCTGATTGGCTTAAAAGTACAAGAAAACACTTCAAAAGTGACGTTTCTGAAGAATTTTAACAGTTTTCTTGTATCTACGAACGCCAGAATGCATAAAATTGACCTAAACGTCTCCTTTTCCTATTCTGAGTCGATTCTGCATGCTTTAAGTGTGTTTGGTGGCTCAGAACCATCAAAAAACGTTGAAATATAGTTCAAATTCAATAAAAATCGACAAAAATACAGTTTCTAGCTAAAATTTGATGGTTTCGTTGCACTTTCCGAGCCCGCAGGGTATCTGATTGGCTTAAAAGTACAAGAAAACACTTCAAAAGTGACGTTTCTGAAGAATTTTAACAGTTTTCTTGTATCTACGAACGCCAGAATGCATAAAATTGACCTAAACGTCTCCTTTTCCTATTCTGAGTCGATTCTGCATGCTTTAAGTGTGTTTGGTGGCTCAGAACCAACAAAAAACGTTGAAATATAGTTCAAATTCAATAAAAATCGACAAAAATACAGTTTCTAGCTAAAATTTGATGGTTTCGTTGCACTTTCCGAGCCCGTAGGGTATCTGATTGGCTTAAAAGTACAAGAAAACACTTCAAAAGTGACGTTTCTGAAGAATTTTAACAGTTTTCTTGTATCTACGAACGCCAGAATGCATAAAATTGACCTAAACGTCTCCTTTTCCTATTCTGAGTCGATTCTGCATGCTTTAAGTGTGTTTGGTGGCTCAGAACCATCAAAAAACGTTGAAATATAGTTCAAATTCAATAAAAATCGGCAAAAATACAATTTCTAGCTAAAATTTGATGGTTTCGTTGCACTTTCCGAGCCCGTAGGGTATCTGATTGGCTTAAAAGTACAAGAAAACACTTCAAAAGTGACGTTTCTGAAGAATTTTAACAGTTTTCTTGTATCTACGAACGCCAGAATGCATAAAATTGACCTAAACGTCTCCTTTTCCTATTCTGAGTCGATTCTGCATGCTTTAAGTGTGTTTGGTGGCTCACAACCATCAAAAAACGTTGAAATATAGTTCGAATTCAATAAAAATCGACAAAAATACAGTTTCTAGCGAAAATTTGATGGTTTCGTTGCACTTTCCGAGCCCGTAGGGTATCTGATTGGCTTAAAAGTACAAGAAAACACTTCAAAAGTGACGTTTCTGAAGAATTTTAACAGTTTTCTTGTATCTACGAACGCCAGAATGCATAAAATTGACCTAAACGTCTCCTTTTCCTATTCTGAGTCTATTCTGCATGCTTTAAGTGTGTTTGGTGGCTCAGAACCATCAAAAAACGTTGAAATATAGTTCAAATTCAATAAAAATCGACAAAAATACAGTTTCTAGCTACAATTTGATGGTTTCGTTGCACTTTCCGAGCCCGTAGGGTATCTGATTGGCTTAAAAGTACAAGAAAACACTTCAAAAGTGACGTTTCTGAAGAATTTTAACAGTTTTCTTGTATCTACGAACGCCAGAATGCATAAAATTGACCTAAACGTCTCCTTTTCCTATTCTGAGTCGATTCTGCATGCTTTAAGTGTGTTTGGTGGCTCAGAACCATCAAAAAACGTTGAAATATAGTTCAAATTCAATAAAAATCGACAAAAATACAGTTTCTAGCTAAAATTTGATGGTTTCGTTGCACTTTCCGAGCCCGTAGGGTATCTGATTGGCTTAAAAGTACAAGAAAACACTTCAAAAGTGACGTTTCTGAAGAATTTTAACAGTTTTCTTGTATCTACGAACGCCAGAATGCATAAAATTGACCTAAACGTCTCCTTTTCCTATTCTGAGTCGATTCTGCATGCTTTAAGTGTGTTTGGTGGCTCAGAACCATCAAAAAACGTTGAAATATAGTTCAAATTCAATAAAAATCGACAAAAATACAGTTTCTAGCTAAAATTTGATGGTTTCGTTGCACTTTCCGAGCCCGTAGGGTATCTGATTGGCTTAAAAGTACAAGAAAACACTTCAAAAGTGACGTTTCTGAAGAATTTTAACAGTTTTCTTGTATCTACGAACGCCAGAATGCATAAAATTGACCTAAACGTCTCCTTTTCCTATTCTGAGTCGATTCTGCATGCTTTAAGTGTGTTTGGTGGCTCAGAACCATCAAAAAACGTTGAAATATAGTTCAGATTCAATAAAAATCGACAAAAATACAGTTTCTAGCTAAAATTTGATGGTTTCGTTGCACTTTCCGAGCCCGTAGGGTATCTGATTGGCTTAAAAGTACAAGAAAACACTTCAAAAGTGACGTTTCTGAAGAATTTTAACAGTTTTCTTGTATCTACGAACGCCTGAATGCATAAAATTGACCTAAACGTCTCCTTTTCCTACTCTGAGTCGATTCTGCATGCTTTAAGTGTGTTTGGTGGCTCAGAACCAACAAAAAACGTTGAAATATAGTTCAAATTCAATAAAAATCGACAAAAATACAGTTTCTAGCTAAAATTTGATGGTTTCGTTGCACTTTCCGAGCCCGTAGGGTATCTGATTGGCTTAAAAGTACAAGAAAACACTTCAAAAGTGACGTTTCTGAAGAATTTTAACAGTTTTCTTGTATCTACGAACGCCAGAATGCATAAAATTGACCTAAACGTCTCCTTTTCCTATTCTGAGTCGATTCTGCATGCTTTAAGTGTGTTTGGTGGCTCAGAACCATCAAAAAACGTTGAAATATAGTTCAGATTCAATAAAAATCGACAAAAATACAGTTTCTAGCTAAAATTTGATGGTTTCGTTGCACTTTCCGAGCCCGTAGGGTATCTGATTGGCTTAAAAGTACAAGAAAACACTTCAAAAGTGACGTTTCTGAAGAATTTTAACAGTTTTCTTGTATCTACGAACGCCTGAATGCATAAAATTGACCTAAACGTCTCCTTTTCCTACTCTGAGTCGATTCTGCATGCTTTAAGTGTGTTTGGTGGCTCAGAACCAACAAAAAACGTTGAAATATAGTTCAAATTCAATAAAAATCGACAAAAATACAGTTTCTAGCTAAAATTTGATGGTTTCGTTGCACTTTCCGAGCCCGTAGGGTATCTGATTGGCTTAAAAGTACAAGAAAACACTTCAAAAGTGACGTTTCTGAAGAATTTTAACAGTTTTCTTGTATCTACGAACGCCAGAATGCATAAAATTGACCTAAACGTCTCCTTTTCCTATTCTGAGTCGATTCTGCATGCTTTAAGTGTGTTTGGTGGCTCAGAACCATCAAAAAACGTTGAAATATAGTTCAAATTCAATAAAAATCGACAAAAATACAGTTTCTAGCTAAAATTTGATGGTTTCGTTGCACTTTCCGAGCCCGTAGGGTATCTGATTGGCTTAAAAGTACAAGAAAACACTTGAAAAGTGACGTTTCTGAAGAATTTTAACAGTTTTCTTGTATCTACGAACGCCAGAATGCATAAAATTGACCTAAACGTCTCCTTTTCCAATTCTGAGTCGATTCTGCATGCTTTAAGTGTGTTTGGTGGCTCAGAACCATCAAAAAACGTTGAAATATAGTTCAAATTCAATAAAAATCGACAAAAATACAGTTTCTAGCTAAAATTTGATGGTTTCGTTGCACTTTCCGAGCCCGTTGGGTATCTGATTGGCTTAAAAGTACAAGAAAACACTTCAAAAGTGACGTTTCTGAAGAATTTTAACAGTTTTCTTGTATCTACGAACGCCAGAATGCATAAAATTGACCTAAACGTCTCCTTTTCCTATTCTGAGTCGATTCTGCATGCTTTAAGTGTGTTTGGTGGCTCAGAACCATCAAAAAACGTTGAAATATAGTTCAAATTCAATAAAAATCGACAAAAATACAGTTTCTAGCTAAAATTTGATGGTTTCGTTGCACTTTCCGAGCCCGTAGGGTATCTGATTGGCTTAAAAGTACAAGAAAACACTTCAAAAGTGACGTTTCTGAAGAATTTTAACAGTTTTCTTGTATCTACGAACGCCAGAATGCATAAAATTGACCTAAACGTCTCCTTTTCCTATTCTGAGTCGATTCTGTATGCTTTAAGTGTGTTTGGTGGCTCAGAACCATCAAAAAACGTTGAAATATAGTTCAAATTCAATAAAAATCGACAAAAATACAGTTTCTAGCTAAAATTTGATGGTTTCGTTGCACTTTCCGAGCCCGTAGGGTATCTGATTGGCTTAAAAGTACAAGAAAACACTTCAAAAGTGATGTTTCTGAAGAATTTTAACAGTTTTCTTGTATCTACGAACGGCAGAATGCATAAAATTGACCTAAACGTCTCCTTTTCCTATTCTGAGTCGATTCTGCATGCTTTAAGTGTGTTTGGTGGCTCAGAACCATCAAAAAACGTTGAAATATAGTTCAAATTCAATAAAAATCGACAAAAATACAGTTTCTAGCTAAAATTTGATGGTTTCGTTGCACTTTCCGAGCCCGTAGGGTATCTGATTGGCTTAAAAGTACAAGAAAACACTTCAAAAGTGACGTTTCTGAAGAATTTTAACAGTTTTCTTGTATCTACGAACGCCAGAATGCATAAAATTGACCTAAACGTCTCCTTTTCCTATTCTGAGTCGATTCTGCATGCTTTAAGTGTGTTTGGTGGCTCAGAACCATCAAAAAACGTTGAAATATAGTTCAAATTCAAAAAAAATCGACAAAAATACAGTTTCTAGCTAAAATTTGATGGTTTCGTTGCACTTTCCGAGCCCGTAGGGTATCTGATTGGCTTAAAAGTACAAGAAAACACTTCAAAAGTGACGTTTCTGAAGAATTTTAACAGTTTTCTTGTATCTACGAACGCCAGAATGCATAAAATTGACCTAAACGTCTCCTTTTCCTATTCTGAGTCGATTCCGCATGCTTTAAGTGTGTTTGGTGGCTCAGAACCATCAAAAAACGTTGAAATATAGTTCAAATTCAATAAAAATCGACAAAAATACAGTTTCTAGCTAAAATTTGATGGTTTCGTTGCACTTTCCGAGCCCGTAGGGTATCTGATTGGCTTAAAAGTACAAGAAAACACTTCAAAAGTGACGTTTCTGAAGAATTTTAACAGTTTTCTTGTATCTACGAACGCCAGAATGCATAAAATTGACCTAAACGTCTCCTTTTCCTATTCTGAGTCGATTCTGCATGCTTTAAGTGTGTTTGGTGGCTCAGAACCATCAAAAAACGTTGAAATATAGTTCAAATTCAATAAAAATCGACAAAAATACAGTTTCTAGCTAAAATTTGATGGTTTCGTTGCACTTTCCGAGCCCGTAGGGTATCTGATTGGCTTAAAAGTACAAGAAAACACTTCAAAAGTGACGTTTCTGAAGAATTTTAACAGTTTTCTTGTATCTACGAACGCCAGAATGCATAAATTGACCTAAACGTCTCCTTTTCCTATTCTGAGTCGATTCTGCATGCTTTAAGTGTGTTTGGTGGCTCAGAACCATCAAAAAACGTTGAAATATAGTTCAAATTCAATAAAAATCGACAAAAATACAGTTTCTAGCTAAAATTTGATGGTTTCGTTGCACTTTCCGAGCCCGTAGGGTATCTGATTGGCTTAAAAGTACAAGAAAACACTTCAAAAATGACGTTTCTGAAGAATTTTAACAGTTTTCTTGTATCTACGAACGCCAGAATGCATAAAATTGACCTAAACGTCTCCTTTTCCTATTCTGAGTCGATTCTGCATGCTTTAAGTGTGTTTGGTGGCTCAGAACCATCAAAAAACGTTGAAATATAGTTCAAATTCAATAAAAATCGACAAAAATACAGTTTCTAGCTAAAATTTGATGGTTTCGTTGCACTTTCCGAGCCCGTAGGGTATCTGATTGGCTTAAAAGTACAAGAAAACACTTCAAAAGTGACGTTTCTGAAGAATTTTAACAGTTTTCTTGTATCTACGAACGCCAGAATGCATAAAATTGACCTAAACGTCTCCTTTTCCTATTCTGAGTCGATTCTGCATGCTTTAAGTATGTTTGGTGGCTCAGAACCATCAAAAAACGTTGAAATATAGTTCAAATTCAATAAAAATCGACAAAAATACAGTTTCTAGCTAAAATTTGATGGTTTCGTTGCACTTTCCGAGCCCGTAGGGTATCTGATTGGCTTAAAAGTACAAGAAAACACTTCAAAAGTGACGTTTCTGAAGAATTTTAACAGTTTTCTTGTATCTACGAACGCCAGAATGCATAAAATTGACCTAAACGTCTCCTTTTCCTATTCTGAGTCGATTCTGCATGCTTTAAGTGTGTTTGGTGTCTCAGAACCATCAAAAAACGTTGAAATATTGTTCAAATTCAATAAAAATCGACAAAAATACAGTTTCTAGCTAAAATTTGATGGTTTCGTTGCACTTTCCGAGCCCGTAGGGTATCTGATTGGCTTAAAAGTACAAGAAAACACTTCAAAAGTGACGTTTCTGAAGAATTTTAACAGTTTTCTTGTATCTACGAACGCCAGAATGCATAAAATTGACCTAAACGTCTCCTTTTCCTATTCTGAGTCGATTCTGCATGCTTTAAGTGTGTTTGGTGGCTCAGAACCATCAAAAAACGTTGAAATATAGTTCAAATTCAATAAAAATCGACAAAAATACAGTTTCTAGCTAAAATTTGATGGTTTCGTTGCACTTTCCGAGCCCGTAGGGTATCTGATTGGCTTAAAAGTACAAGAAAACTCTTCAAAAGTGACGTTTCTGAAGAATTTTAACAGTTTTCTTGTATCTACGAACGCCAGAATGCATAAAATTGACCTAAACGTCTCCTTTTCCTATTCTGAGTCGATTCTGCATGCTTTAAGTGTGTTTGGTGGCTCAGAACCATCAAAAAACGTTGAAATATAGTTCAAATTCAATAAAAATCGACAAAAATACAGTTTCTAGCTAAAATTTGATGGTTTCGTTGCACTTTCCGAGCCCGTAGGGTATCTGATTGGCTTAAAAGTACAAGAAAACACTTCAAAAGTGACGTTTCTGAAGAATTTTAACAGTTTTCTTGTATCTACGAACGCCAGAATGCATAAAATTGACCTAAACGTCTCCTTTTCCTATTCTGAGTCGATTCTGCATGCTTTAAGTGTGTTTGGTGGCTCAGAACCATCAAAAAACGTTGAAATATAGTTCAAATTCAATAAAAATCGACAAAAATACAGTTTCTAGCTAAAATTTGATGGTTTCGTTGCACTTTCCGAGCCCGTAGGGTATCTGATTGGCTTCAAAGTACAAGAAAACACTTCAAAAGTGACGTTTCTGAAGAATTTTAACAGTTTTCTTGTATCTACGAACGCCAGAATGCATAAAATTGACCTAAACGTCTCCTTTTCCTATTCTGAGTCGATTCTGCATGCTTTAAGTGTGTTTGGTGGCTCAGAACCATCAAAAAACGTTGAAATATAGTTCAAATTCAATAAAAATCGACAAAAATACAGTTTCTAGCTAAAATTTGATGGTTTCGTTGCACTTTCCGAGCCCGTTGGGTATCTGATTGGCTTAAAAGTACAAGAAAACACTTCAAAAGTGACGTTTCTGAAGAATTTTAACAGTTTTCTTGTATCTACGAACGCCAGAATGCATAAAATTGACCTAAACGTCTCCTTTTCCTATTCTGAGTCGATTCTGCATGCTTTAAGTGTGTTTGGTGGCTCAGAACCATCAAAAAACGTTGAAATATAGTTCAAATTCAATAAAAATCGACAAAAATACAGTTTCTAGCTAAAATTTGATGGTTTCGTTGCACTTTCCGAGCCCGTAGGGTATCTGATTGGCTTAAAAGTACAAGAAAACACTTCAAAAGTGACGTTTCTGAAGAATTTTAACAGTTTTCTTGTATCTACGAACGCCAGAATGCATAAAATTGACCTAAACGTCTCCTTTTCCTATTCTGAGTCGATTCTGCATGCTTTAAGTGTGTTTGGTGGCTCAGAACCATCAAAAAACGTTGAAATATAGTTCAAATTCAATAAAAATCGACAAAAATACAGTTTCTAGCTAAAATTTGATGGTTTCGTTGCACTTTCCGAGCCCGTAGGGTATCTGATTGGCTTAAAAGTACAAGAAAACACTTCAAAAGTGACGTTTCTGAAGAATTTTAACAGTTTTCTTGTATCTACGAACGCCAGAATGCATAAAATTGACCTAAACGTCTCCTTTTCCTATTCTGAGTCGATTCTGCATGCTTTAAGTGTGTTTGGTGGCTCAGAACCATCAAAAAACGTTGAAATATAGTTCAAATTCAATAAAAATCGACAAAAATACAGTTTCTAGCTAAAATTTGATGGTTTCGTTGCACTTTCCGAGCCCGTAGGGTATCTGATTGGCTTAAAAGTACAAGAAAACACTTCAAAAGTGACGTTTCTGAAGAATTTTAACAGTTTTCTTGTATCTACGAACGCCAGAATGCATAAAATTGACCTAAACGTCTCCTTTTCCTATTCTGAGTCGATTCTGCATGCTTTAAGTGTGTTTGGTGGCTCAGAACCATCAAAAAACGTTGAAATATAGTTCAAATTCAATAAAAATCGACAAAAATACAGTTTCTAGCTAAAATTTGATGGTTTCGTTGCACTTTCCGAGCCCGTAGGGTATCTGATTGGCTTAAAAGTACAAGAAAACACTTCAAAAGTGACGTTTCTGAAGAATTTTAACAGTTTTCTTGTATCTACGAACGCCAGAATGCATAAAATTGACCTAAACGTCTCCTTTTCCTATTCTGAGTCGATTCTGCATGCTTTAAGTGTGTTTGGTGGCTCAGAACCATCAAAAAACGTTGAAATATAGTTCAAATTCAATAAAAATCGACAAAAATACAGTTTCTAGCTAAAATTTGATGGTTTCGTTGCACTTTCCGAGCCCGTAGGGTATCTGATTGGCTTAAAAGTACAAGAAAACACTTCAAAAGTGACGTTTCTGAAGAATTTTAACAGTTTTCTTGTATCTACGAACGCCAGAATACATAAAATTGACCTAAACGTCTCCTTTTCCTATTCTGAGTCGATTCTGCATGCTTTAAGTGTGTTTGGTGGCTCAGAACCATCAAAAAACGTTGAAATATAGTTCAAATTCAATAAAAATCGACAAAAATACAGTTTCTAGCTAAAATTTGATGGTTTCGTTGCACTTTCCGAGCCCGTAGGGTATCTGATTGGCTTAAAAGTACAAGAAAACACTTCAAAAGTGACGTTTCTGAAGAATTTTAACAGTTTTCTTGTATCTACGAACGCCAGAATGCATAAAATTGACCTAAACGTCTCCTTTTCCTATTCTGAGTCGATTCTGCATGCTTTAAGTGTGTTTGGTGGCTCAGAACCATCAAAAAACGTTGAAATATAGTTCAAATTCAATAAAAATCGACAAAAATACAGTTTCTAGCTAAAATTTGATGGTTTCGTTGCACTTTCCGAGCCCGTAGGGTATCTGATTGGCTTAAAAGTACAAGAAAACACTTCAAAAGTGACGTTTCTGAAGAATGTTAACAGTTTTCTTGTATCTACGAACGCCAGAATGCATAAAACTGACCTAAACGTCTCCTTTTCCTATTCTGAGTCGATTCTGCATGCTTTAAGTGTGTTTGGTGGCTCAGAACCATCAAAAAACGTTGAAATATAGTTCAAATTCAATAAAAATCGACAAAAATACAGTTTCTAGCTAAAATTTGATGGTTTCGTTGCACTTTCCGAGCCCGTAGGGTATCTGATTGGCTTAAAAGTACAAGAAAACACTTCAAAAGTGACGTTTCTGAAGAATTTTAACAGTTTTCTTGTATCTACGAACGCCAGAATGCATAAAATTGACCTAAACGTCTCCTTTTCCTATTCTGAGTCGATTCTGTATGCTTTAAGTGTGTTTGGTGGCTCAGAACCATCAAAAAACGTTGAAATATAGTTCAAATTCAATAAAAATCGACAAAAATACAGTTTCTAGCTAAAATTTGATGGTTTCGTTGCACTTTCCGAGCCCGTAGGGTATCTGATTGGCTTAAAAGTACAAGAAAACACTTCAAAAGTGATGTTTCTGAAGAATTTTAACAGTTTTCTTGTATCTACGAACGCCAGAATGCATAAAATTGACCTAAACGTCTCCTTTTCCTATTCTGAGTCGATTCTGCATGCTTTAAGTGTGTTTGGTGGCTCAGAACCATCAAAAAACGTTGAAATATAGTTCAAATTCAATAAAAAGCCACTCAGATACCCTACGGGCTCGGAAAGTGCAACGAAACCATCAAATTTTAGCTAGAAACTGTATTTTTGTCGATTTTTATTGAATTTGAACTATATTTCAACGTTTTTTGATGGTTCTGAGCCACCAAACACACTTAAAGCATGCAGAATCGACTCAGAATAGGAAAAGGAGACGTTTAGGTCAATTTTATGCATTCTGGCGTTCGTAGATACAAGAAAACTGTTAAAATTCTTCAGAAACGTCACTTTTGAAGTGTTTTCTTGTACTTTTAAGCCACTCAGATACCCTACGAGTAGTTATATAGTGGGGGTTCTAGACCAGGTCAAATGAGGTCAAACTGGTCCAGCTCCCCCATTACTTTTCATCGAGCGGTCATTGACCTTTCATTTGTTGTCGAGCTTGTCGGTGCACGTGGCTGACCTTGCCAGCTGGTCCAGCTCCCCCATTACTTTTCATCGGGCGATCATTGACCTAGTCGTTGCTCGACCTTGGTCGTTTATTGCCCTCGTTCATCTCGAGATCTATCCCCTCTTTTCGTTTAGGTCGGGGAGGGATCTCGGACGCAATCTCGCATCCCCACTTCCGTTTTATACTTGTATAAAAGTCGATGGATTCGTGTGTAAGAATTAATTAGTTTTTTGAATTCAATTATTTAACACTTAGAAATGTCATCTTTCATTTCTACCTTGAATAAAGAGTCTCACTTGCAAGCTTTTGTGAGTGCGAAAACTTTAGAAGAAAATAAAAAATTTTTAACAAAAAATTTTAGTAAACTGTCTACAAAGTACGGTGACAAGATATTTGTGCAACTTGAAGAGTCTAGAACGATACTTCCACAGAGATTTACCGAAAAATTCACCGACTCAGTGATCAGCGATCTGAACCAGAAGATCGTGAACGGCTTGAAATTGTACTTGGTAAATAGAGGTCCGATCGGTCGAACCATCAATATCGAATTTATCGAAGAATGAAGAAGGCATTGGTTCATGTGGAAAACAAATCAAGTGCAGTTAGACTGCTTCGTCGTAGATTAGAATTACATTTAAAACGAATTAGTTATTTAAAAGAAGCAATTAAAATGTATGAAATAAGAACTAAATTGAATAATCTTAAGCTGTAATAGAAATTATAATAAATATTATTTAATTCGTTCGGTGTATTATTTTCCCCAGTCTCATGTAAAAAATATTTGATTGCAAACTGTCATGAATAACAGACGTGTTTGTTTCGACAAAGTTCCGGTTATTTTCTTAATAAATGATAAAGAAAGCCGAATTAATACTTGGTTATACGATGTTAAAAGATTTCAAATGAATGTGGAACGTTTCGAATTGCAAATAAAGCCCTTAATCGAAAAAATGATGGAGAAGAAGCGAAAATTTAGAGAAACAATCGAAAAATTGGATTCAGAATTGAAAATTATTCAGCAAAGAAAATCAGTTAAATAACTGTGCACATTGCGGTTAAACCACTGCGTCGTAAATTAGATTTAAATTTAAAACTTATTAGTTTCTTAAAATGTATAAAATACGAACTAGTTTGTATAATCTTAAGCTGTAATTGAAATTATAATAAATATTGTTTATTTCGTTTGGTGTATTATTTTCCCCAGTCTCATCTAAAATTATTTAATTGGGAATAACAGCAACGAATAAAAGCCGTGTTTGCTCCGACAAAACTCCTGTTATTTTCTTAATAAATAAATGTTCATCAGCAACTTTCTGCCGATTTAAGCTTATTTGTCCGTGATTATTAGAATAAAATCTCAAATGTCAGAAGGCGAGTGTGTTGTTAAAAATTAAAAAAATTGTTACTTACGACATTGAAAACAGGCAATAAAATCATCCGTTCTCCCTCGAAAACATTCAAATACACGCACACTTCACAGAAGCCACCATTTAGTTCAACAAAACCACCTTTTTCCCAAATCTTTTCACGGTAAAATTCATAAACCGAAACACGCCGCCCGTCATTATTACAACACAGAATGAAATAACGCGATGCTGTTTCAGCAAATTCTTACGGAACTGGACGCTCTTATCTTCAATAGACAGGGACGTATTCGGAAATATTAAAAAAAAAGAATTATCGCTTGAGGGTGCCAAAGGGCAGAAAGTTTGTTAAAAAAATAAAAATGCATCCCTATAAACTAATGACACATTTGTGTAAAAATAAATGTGGGTTGGAGGTGCAATAATTGTTTAAATATAAAAAAAAAAATGTTTTACTCGAAGACGGTAAGAGATACGAGGTTCGTGCAAAGAACAAAAAAGTTCCTAAAATACGAAACACATGCACCTGTGTCGACGGTTTTTAGTTTGAGTTTAGCATTTCGGAGAAAAGGGCAAAAGTTTGTGGTGACCAAACGGAATTAGTTAAAAATTTGTTTTTTGTGTCAAAATATTTTTGGATGAATAATCAATAGGTCCATGTAATTAAATATGTGAAAATTTGAGTTTGGGGCGCAACAATTTTTGTCAAAAAAGGTTGTCAAAATTCGAAAAAAAGTTTTCCTTGAGCAGTAGGAAAGTAAATTAGAAGTTTTGGTGAAAAAAAAAATTTAAAAAATTCAAAGAATCCAAAGAAAAATTAAAACAAAAAAAATCTCAAAAAAAAAATCCAAATTTTGAAAAGTTTGTTTTTCCACAAAATCAAATGCATATTCATGAAGTACTATCTAATCGTGTGTAAAAATGATTATGACTCATAGGTGTATCTACCGTTTAAATAGAAAAAATTTTTGTTACTCGAAAATGGTAAGAGATAGGAGGTTCGTGTATAGAGCAAAAAAGATTGACAAAAACAAATAATATCGATAGCCGTCGACGGTTTTTCGCTAACTTTTGACATGACTGTGAAAAGGGCAAAAGTTTGTGGCGCCCAAACGGTAAAACTTAAAAAATATATTTTTGTACCAAAATATTTCTGAGTGAACAGTCTATAGGTCCACTTAGCAAAATAAATATTTTTTGCTACCGTTTAGTAGTAATAACGGAAAAACGTCATAGTTCGTAAGCGGTAAGAGGTAGCATGTCGGCTCAGGGGAACGGGGAAAAGCTAAAAAAATTAAGCCATATGTTGAGCAAAAAAAATTTTCAAAAAAGTTGAAAATAAGGGAGAAAAGGGCAAAAGTTTCTAGTGTCCAAATGGTAAGAGATAGAATATCGGTTGTATACATCAAAACCTTCTTCTGGAACGAACGCATAAGTCTGCTCAAAAAAATCGATTCTGTCCACATCGACCTAGATACAGGAGCCATTTCTAGTTTTTTCGAGGTCGCTACGTAAAAATTTTTTCAGGTCGAAAAAAAGACCATCGAAAAAGGATTCGAATAAGCCCAACATGCAACACTTAAAAAAAAAAAAAAAAAAAAAAAAAAAGCGAAATAGGTTGTTCTTTATATGTATTGTTATATGACTACTACCATCACAACTAAATATACTAAGACATTAAAAAAAAAAATTTCAAGTTAACCAAAAACGGCTTTTTGTTGAATTTTATATGAAAACAACAAAACATCATTAAAAAACGAAAATCAAAAACCTATAAACAATCATCAAAAATCACTGCTGTGGTGGTAGATCGTGATGAGTCATATCGTGCTGCTGGACAAATAATTTAAAACGTATTAAATAACTTGTTGTTGTATTAAATCGTAGTTGCTAAATCTTTCTGAATTAGTGAAACTCTTGCATTTTCGATAAGAGAAAAACAACTGAATCGTCAACTTGAAATAAAAATTAGAGAGGGAAAAAGAGTAAAAGAAGGGATTAATTTCGTATATAAATTCAAGACTATATGAAAGATGTGATTATAACTGATTAACTAGTATCAAGAGAATTAACCAATAGATATCTAGGGACATGGGTAAGGTTATATTTTTATTACAGTATGTAAATTTCATATATTTTTTTTTGTTTTGTTTAGAGGATTTTATAGTTTGCCCATACGATAGGAGCCATCGAATGCTAGAGGGGAGACTCCAGAGGCATATATTTAGGTGTCATAGGGAGGCTTGGGAAAGGGAGCGACAGCTCCGCGAAGCTGCACTTCCCAAAGCATCACCACCGATACCATCTCAACCATCAAAATGGTTCAATTCTGAACCCCCAAAAGTAACATCACTCGAAAATTGGGACGACGACGCCAGTGGGACGTACGTTCCATCGTTGAAGGATGACTTGATGCTCGACAAGACATCAATAAATTTTTATAACGCTGTGTTCGGCAAAAATAAACAAAAATAATTTTTTGTTTTTGTCTGTCTCTACTCGTTAATTTGTACCACCCTACCAGAACTTACCATCTCTACAAGCTACCTCTCTAAATACTAACAGCGATACCATTCCCAAGGAGAACATGGACTTTTGTTTAAGAAATGCTCGTGTATGGTTTGTCACAATATTCCTGATATTATCGATACATCGATCCCACTACAGTATAAACAAGAATTTGTCTTAAGAAACAAAAGCCGCTGCAAGTCACCTAATTACACCATTATTGACGATTATAGTGGTTCCAAAAATTTTAGCGAAAATGCTACAGGATATTGTTTGGCAAAACCATTGATTTGGATATATACTGCCCAACATGCAACACTTAAAAAAAAAAAAAACAAGCGAAATAAAATACTTATATTATTTATTGATATATAAATATTACTATTACAATACAAGCACCACTATCACTACTAATTCTACTACTAAAACATTTCAACACTTTTAACGCTACTAACACTACTACTGACACTATGAGATTATATACATTTTATTTTTACATATAGTTTCTTTAATTTGTCGGATTTTTGAATACTTTTTTTCATTTCGTTTTCTGCACCCCGCAATTCACTTTGTTCTTCCACTAACTGTCTTTGGAGAGTTGCAATTTGATTTGCTAATTTTTTAATGTTTTTTTTGCACTTTTTTTGTTTTTGCACTAGTTCCCTTTGTCGCGTATTATGTCTGTCCTGCGCTGCCCTACACTTCCACTTAAAATTATACAATAATGTAGATGCATTGTCTTCGTCTTCGAATTCATCACCCGAATCATCAGGTGCAGCAGGATGAGGTGTATCAGGGGCAGGTGTTGGTTGAGACGTCGGTGGTGATGGTGATTTGCGGACCGGTTGTTGCTGCTCCTCCTGCTGCTGTTGCTGCTGCTCCTGCTCCTGCTCCTGCTGCTCTTGCTGCTCTCTCTGCCTCTGTTCGTCTTCCTCCGTAACTCCGTAAACATTACGAAGGAAAGACAAGCTTTTTCCGTGCGCCTCTAACCCCTCAAACAGTGAGGGCGTCATAGAGACGCACGGCTCCTCCAGCCCTGATATATCTAGCTGGGAAGGTGTCTGGGAGTCTTCCACAGCGGAAGTGGAGGCGTCCTCACTTTTTGTTTTTAGTTTTTCAATTTCTTCCTCAGGTAGATCTGCAAGTCTACGCAGTTTGGGCAAAGGCGGCTGAAAATAAAATAAATACTTATAAACATTTCTACATTTTATGAATATAAAAACATTTTTTTTTTTAAATTAATCAAAAATAAAAAACCTACCTGTATCACTACATCCTGGAGGATGTTAATTTTTGGTTTCTTGAGACTCAAGGAATACTTCATATTTTTTTTTTTTCAACAATTAGCACTTAACACTAACAGACACAGAATTAAGACAAACAATTACGAGTTCCTATGCAAAATATATAGGAAAAATAATGCAGAATATGCAGAAAATAAATGGCGAAGAAGGGTGAAATGTCAAATCAGCAGTTTTACATGTCCATATATGGTCATTTAAAGATTGATTGCAATGAAGTAGGAGGGTGAAATGTCAAATCAGCAGTTTTTTCATGTCCATATATGGTCATTTAATAATTTATTGCAATTCAGCAATTCTTCAAACTATTTCCGTGTGAATTGCAATTCAGCAATTTTTTGATATTTGGTATATAAAAGTAACTTTTGTAAGCATGTGAGTACAGTTCACACATCAGATATGTTCTCATTAAAAAACACAAGTTTCATTTCTCGCAATCTTGATATATCTTCACTGAATGAAGAAAAACGTCGTATCATTCAAACAGTTGAAAGTTTGTTACATCAAAAATTTCGGTCGTCCAGAACTTTCATGGCTGGGGGATGTGCAGCGTTTCTCTTAGGTCGGACGTCTTCTTATACAGACATCGATATTTACGTCGAAGCAGATGAAAATACACAAAAATGGGCTAAGGATAACTGCGCAGACAATCACATGTCTAAATATGACTATCTTTATCAGTCCAAGTGGCCCTGCTGCTATTTGAAGTTTGATGGATTTATATTTAATATTATTTTTGTTGAACCTCGTCTTCAATTTTCGTTGGAAGCCAGAATTCTATGTATCCTTAAATCGTTCGACTTAACCGCGTGCAAAGTGGCAATACACTTTTCAAGTGGAATAAATCCTGTTCTTGTAGAATGGAAATTAACTGACCTGAACTTCGATAATGTCAAGAAAAAGGATCGCATCATTAAGTATAAGAAAAGAATTGAGAAAAATGAAAAGGAACAACGATTCGATCCCAACAGTTTGTCTATGTTGGCCTATACCGTCGTGGTAGATCATGATGACTCATATCGTGCTGCTGGACAAATACTTTGAAAGATATTTATATAACTTAATATTGTTATGCTGAATCATTGTAGTGTTGATTCCGTTAGATAAATATGTAAGAGGATATTAAATAAAACTCACAAACGTAACTAATTGTTTTATTGAACTAATATGTTTATACATTTTCAAACATTTATTGAACTATTGCATTTGCTACAGTGAGTGAAACAAATTAGTACTAAATAAAGAAACACACACACGCACAATTATTTTTGTGTGTCTTGACATGTTTCCGTTTGCCGCCTTCGAAACGATGATATATTTTTTTTAATATTTTCTGAATACGTCTCTGGCAGCGTGCGAGATCCAATGCATCGCAAGCTTTTTCGCTCTCCGTCATCTAACACCTTATTGTAATAATTTCGAAGGAATGCGGACATGTTTACGTTATTGTGGATTAATTCTGGGCGTAATTCAACGATTTCGAAACGAAATTGATATATGGCAACGATTTCATTATTTTGTACATTAATTACTGCATGTTTTTTTTTATATATATATATATAAAATCTGGTGTGGATACAAAAGTTGAATATCCGAATTTAATTGGGTCGTATTTATTTATGTTAATTTTCAATCCCAAAATTTCATACAACGCCCAACCGGAATCCTTTTCTGCAAATTTCTCTAATTTTTTCATGATTTTATCAATGACGTTTTCTTCGTACCATTCTTTTAAATTTGTGTTTTGATCAATGTGTTATTTTTTGTTGAAAATGTTTTAATGTCTGTTTCACTAGAGTGCGGTTGAATAAAATTTGCCGAAAAAATTACATTTACCTTAAGCATTGAGTTTTTCACTTCTTTTTTAATTCTAAACATAAAGCATTTAAAAGATTGTTGAAAAAAAAACTGAAGAGGATCTTTAACATGGTGGTTACTTATAAATCCTGTACGAATTCGTTGTTGAAAGCAGGATTCGACATCTTGCCATGTTACATTAGTCACCGATTTAAATTTGTTGGTTTTAATATAGCCTTCACCAGTTTTTATAGATAATAATTGTTTTTTCTTATTTAAAAGCTTTAGGTGATAAAATTTCAAATACGTCAAGCTTGTTCCTAAGGAATTTGCGTTTTCCAATATATTTTCTCAGGGGATTTTACATTTGAGTGCTTTTCTAATTATTATTATACTGTTATAACTAAAAAAATGTTTAGTTTCTTTGATTGTTTTGATTTTACTTAAGTATTCATGAATTAGCTTAAGAGAGTTTTTACATATAACCCTCACTGATTCTTGTGATTTCATTTTTTGTCGTGAAACTTGCTCACCACAGCAGAAAAAAAAAAAAAAAGAACACTACTATGACCCGTGGAGTATATTGTATTGAATTGTAGCGTTGATGCTCTTAGATTAACATGTTGAAGTAAGTATATTAAATAAAACAATCTAGTAGCTAGTTGTTTTATCGAATCATACATTTGTTGTAGATTAACATGGTGAAGGATATTAAATAAAACAATCAAAAGTAGCTAATTGTTTTATTGAATCATACATTTGTTGGAGTATTTTATTTGCTAAAATAACTGAAACAAATTAATCCTAAATAAAGGAACACACAAAATACGATTACAAAAATAATTGCTCCTATCGAAGTAAATATCCATAGGGGAAGTTCAGCCTCCCAGAGTTTTCGCTCCCTCTCCCAGGCATCCCGATGACAGTTGAAAATATGTTTTCTCAACCTCTTCTCTAACAGCCTGTGGCTAGGATCATAAGGACAAATGATAAATTTTTCTACACAGAAAAAAAAAAAGTTTTTAAAACTTTACATACTACAACAAAAATGTATAAGCTTACCCATTTCTGCTGTTAAGTATTAACTTATGTACTTGCAAGAAACTTATTAATTCGTTCTTGTGTGTGTGTGATCTTTAATTTATACACCATATTAATCCCCACCCTTGCTTTTTTCCTTCCATTTTTGTTAAGGCTTTCTTAAAAAAATCACAGTACATAATTTTTGCATTACAACAGGGAAGAAAAAATCAATTGAAGAAAAACTACAGTCAATATGATCATTGTAATCTGAGAGATGTAAAATTGTACCTTAATGATACCATGTATCCCTACAAAAACATGAATGTTGATTTCACAAATAATCGGTATGCAATTGTCTATGATATGTTTAAAGAATTCCAGACATCGTTCTTATCCAAACAAACCAGCGAACTTCGATAAGGATGAAATGAAAAATACATCCCTGCACAAGATGTCGTCAGAGTGATGTAAATAATTTCATCTGTTATTGTATTATGTTTGGGGGTAAATAAAACTACATATAACCCATTTTTGTGTATTTTATTCATGGTTACCAGAAATTACATGTAAAGTTTTCTTATAATCATCTAACTTAATCGAGGGCCATTTTGTTGAATCCGGTCCCTCTGTCCATCCTAATGGTATTTCAGGATTGGCTTCTCCTTTGACAATGTTCTTTTTGATCCAGTTGAAAATTCTTCGGTGCTCCTGATTTTGAGAAGGTTGAAATGCGAAAGAATCGTAATTTATTATTTCTAAAGACTCATAGAAAGTACTGAGCGCTTTATGGTTTGCCAAATACGCAGCCCGACACATAAATTCATCCACGCACTGGTCGATCCTTCGATAATTTTTCCGGATATTCTCAACAGGATAGAATATATCTCCAAGATTCTGCCAGCGATTATCACTCAATAATTTATAAATAAAACATTTATACGTTAGAGTATTGTCCAAATAGTTGGTGGTCATCAAAAACTCCAAAGCAGCATAATTTAAATTTTCAATTTGGTCTCTTTCGCATACACGTAGAAATGCATCAATGTAACCATCGACACATTGCTTTCTTTGTAGCAGAATACAAATGTCAAGTGTATAAAAGTCACTTTCACTTTCGGCAATCCATTTAAACACTTCGTCCGGTACAATAAAATCTTTTTTATCGATGAGATGAAGGAATAAATTTAATTTCGTTCGATCACTCGCAGCGGCTTTAAGATATGTTTTGTACACGCTTTCGGATGCACAAAATGCTTGTAAATCAACAAATTGTCTCAAGTCAGACATTGTTGTAATCATAAAATAACCAACATCAGTGAAATTTAATTGCTTATATATGACAATTCCCACTTTTTTTAAATTACGTGCGAAATATGATATCCCCAAGGTTTCGTATCCGTTGCGAATCTTATGACAATTCTTTTGTCATCATTGGGGCTGAGAACTACTTTTTCTTGTTTTACTGTGTAAACAGTATGATGTTTGGACTTGATGAGTCTTTGGGATTTTTCGTAACTTCGATTATTAAATAAACAATCTTTGTAATTTTCAAACGTTATTGTTTTAAGTGATGCTTTTGTACTACCTTTGGATTTCTTAACTAATTTTTTATTGAAATCATAACTTGCAGTTCTAGATGCGTACATTTTAGATCTGAGACCCACAAATTCTAGCATAATCTTACCGTTATTTTCATCTTTCTTATTTTTAAGTTCTATATCATAAATATTATATAAATCATAGTCAGAAGTATCAAATCTATGTGAATCATTCATTAATTCACATATAAACAAAAAACTAGTCAACGGGTCATAGTAGTGTTCTTTTTTTTTTTTCTGCTGTGGTGAGCAAGTTTCACGACAAAAAATGAAATCACAAGAATCAGTGAGGGTTATATGTAAAAACTCTCTTAAGCTAATTCATGAATACTTAAGTAAAATCAAAACAATCAAAGAAACTAAACATTTTTTTAGTTATAACAGTATAATAATAATTAGAAAAGCACTCAAATGTAAAATCCCCTGAGAAAATATATTGGAAAACGCAAATTCCTTAGGAACAAGCTTGACGTATTTGAAATTTTATCACCTAAAGCTTTTAAATAAGAAAAAACAATTATTATCTATAAAAACTGGTGAAGGCTATATTAAAACCAACAAATTTAAATCGGTGACTAATGTAACATGGCAAGATGTCGAATCCTGCTTTCAACAACGAATTCGTACAGGATTTATAAGTAACCACCATGTTAAAGATCCTCTTCAGTTTTTTTTTCAACAATCTTTTAAATGCTTTATGTTTAGAATTAAAAAAGAAGTGAAAAACTCAATGCTTAAGGTAAATGTAATTTTTTCGGCAAATTTTATTCAACCGCACTCTAGTGAAACAGACATTAAAACATTTTCAACAAAAAATAACACATTGATCAAAACACAAATTTAAAAGAATGGTACGAAGAAAACGTCATTGATAAAATCATGAAAAAATTAGAGAAATTTGCAGAAAAGGATTCCGGTTGGGCGTTGTATGAAATTTTGGGATTGAAAATTAACATAAATAAATACGACCCAATTAAATTCGGATATTCAACTTTTGTATCCACACCAGATTTTATATATATATATATAAAAAAAAAACATGCAGTAATTAATGTACAAAATAATGAAATCGTTGCCATATATCAATTTTGTTTCGAAATCGTTGAATTACGCCCAGAATTAATCCACAATAACGTAAACATGTCCGCATTCCTTCGAAATTATTACAATAAGGTGTTAGATGACGGAGAGCGAAAAAGCTTGCGATGCATTGGATCTCGCACGCTGCCAGAGACGTATTCAGAAAATATTAAAAAAAATATATCATCGTTTCGAAGGCGGCAAACGGAAACATGTCAAGACACACAAAAATAATTGTGCGTGTGTGTGTTTCTTTATTTAGTACTAATTTGTTTCACTCACTGTAGCAAATGCAATAGTTCAATAAATGTTTGAAAATGTATAAACATATTAGTTCAATAAAACAATTAGTTACGTTTGTGAGTTTTATTTAATATCCTCTTACATATTTATCTAACGGAATCAACACTACAATGATTCAGCATAACAATATTAAGTTATATAAATATCTTTCAAAGTATTTGTCCAGCAGCACGATATGAGTCATCATGATCTACCACGACGGTATAGGCCAACATAGACAAACTGTTGGGATCGAATCGTTGTTCCTTTTCATTTTTCTCAATTCTTTTCTTATACTTAATGATGCGATCCTTTTTCTTGACATTATCGAAGTTCAGGTCAGTTAATTTCCATTCTACAAGAACAGGATTTATTCCACTTGAAAAGTGTATTGCCACTTTGCACGCGGTTAAGTCGAACGATTTAAGGATACATAGAATTCTGGCTTCCAACGAAAATTGAAGACGAGGTTCAACAAAAATAATATTAAATATAAATCCATCAAACTTCAAATAGCAGCAGGGCCACTTGGACTGATAAAGATAGTCATATTTAGACATGTGATTGTCTGCGCAGTTATCCTTAGCCCATTTTTGTGTATTTTCATCTGCTTCGACGTAAATATCGATGTCTGTATAAGAAGACGTCCGACCTAAGAGAAACGCTGCACATCCCCCAGCCATGAAAGTTCTGGACGACCGAAATTTTTGATGTAACAAACTTTCAACTGTTTGAATGATACGACGTTTTTCTTCATTCAGTGAAGATATATCAAGATTGCGAGAAATGAAACTTGTGTTTTTTAATGAGAACATATCTGATGTGTGAACTGTACTCACATGCTTACAAAAGTTACTTTTATATACCAAATATCAAAAAATTGCTGAATTGCAATTCACACGGAAATAGTTTGAAGAATTGCTGAATTGCAATAAATTATTAAATGACCATATATGGACATGAAAAAACTGCTGATTTGACATTTCACCCTCCTACTTCATTGCAATCAATCTTTAAATGACCATATATGGACATGTAAAACTGCTGATTTGACATTTCACCCTTCTTCGCCATTTATTTTCTGCATATTCTGCATTATTTTTCCTATATATTTTGCATAGGAACTCGTAATTGTTTGTCTTAATTCTGTGTCTGTTAGTGTTAAGTGCTAATTGTTGAAAAAAAAAAAATATGAAGTATTCCTTGAGTCTCAAGAAACCAAAAATTAACATCCTCCAGGATGTAGTGATACAGGTAGGTTTTTTATTTTTGATTAATTTAAAAAAAAAAAATGTTTTTATATTCATAAAATGTAGAAATGTTTATAAGTATTTATTTTATTTTCAGCCGCCTTTGCCCAAACTGCGTAGACTTGCAGATCTACCTGAGGAAGAAATTGAAAAACTAAAAACAAAAAGTGAGGACGCCTCCACTTCCGCTGTGGAAGACTCCCAGACACCTTCCCAGCTAGATATATCAGGGCTGGAGGAGCCGTGCGTCTCTATGACGCCCTCACTGTTTGAGGGGTTAGAGGCGCACGGAAAAAGCTTGTCTTTCCTTCGTAATGTTTACGGAGTTACGGAGGAAGACGAACAGAGGCAGAGAGAGCAGCAAGAGCAGCAGGAGCAGGAGCAGGAGCAGCTTTATTGATGTCTTGTCGAGCATCAAGTCATCCTTCAACGATGGAACGTACGTCCCACTGGCGTCGTCGTCCCAATTTTCGAGTGATGTTACTTTTGGGGGTTCAGAATTGAACCATTTTGATGGTTGAGATGGTATCGGTGGTGATGCTTTGGGAAGTGCAGCTTCGCGGAGCTGTCGCTCCCTTTCCCAAGCCTCCCTATGACACCTAAATATATGCCTCTGGAGTCTCCCCTCTAGCATTCGATGGCTCCTATCGTATGGGCAAACTATAAAATCCTCTAAACAAAACAAAAAAAAATATATGAAATTTACATACTGTAATAAAAATATAACCTTACCCATGTCCCTAGATATCTATTGGTTAATTCTCTTGATACTAGTTAATCAGTTATAATCACATCTTTCATATAGTCTTGAATTTATATACGAAATTAATCCCTTCTTTTACTCTTTTTCCCTCTCTAATTTTTATTTCAAGTTGACGATTCAGTTGTTTTTCTCTTATCGAAAATGCAAGAGTTTCACTAATTCAGAAAGATTTAGCAACTACGATTTAATACAACAACAAGTTATTTAATACGTTTTAAATTATTTGTCCAGCAGCACGATATGACTCATCACGATCTACCACCACAGCAGTGATTTTTGATGATTGTTTATAGGTTTTTGATTTTCGTTTTTTAATGATGTTTTGTTGTTTTCATATAAAATTCAACAAAAAGCCGTTTTTGGTTAACTTGAAATTTTTTTTTTTAATGTCTTAGTATATTTAGTTGTGATGGTAGTAGTCATATAACAATACATATAAAGAACAACCTATTTCGCTTTTTTTTTTTTTTTTTTTTTTTTTTTTTTTTAAGTGTTGCATGTTGGGCTTATTCGAATCCTTTTTCGATGGTCTTTTTTTCGACCTGAAAAAATTTTTACGTAGCGACCTCGAAAAAACTAGAAATGGCTCCTGTATCTAGGTCGATGTGGACAGAATCGATTTTTTTGAGCAGACTTATGCGTTCGTTCCAGAAGAAGGTTTTGATGTATACAACCGATATTCTATCTCTTACCATTTGGACACTAGAAACTTTTGCCCTTTTCTCCCTTATTTTCAACTTTTTTGAAAATTTTTTTTGCTCAACATATGGCTTAATTTTTTTAGCTTTTCCCCGTTCCCCTGAGCCGACATGCTACCTCTTACCGCTTACGAACTATGACGTTTTTCCGTTATTACTACTAAACGGTAGCAAAAAATATTTATTTTGCTAAGTGGACCTATAGACTGTTCACTCAGAAATATTTTGGTACAAAAATATATTTTTTAAGTTTTACCGTTTGGGCGCCACAAACTTTTGCCCTTTTCACAGTCATGTCAAAAGTTAGCGAAAAACCGTCGACGGCTATCGATATTATTTGTTTTTGTCAATCTTTTTTGCTCTATACACGAACCTCCTATCTCTTACCATTTTCGAGTAACAAAAATTTTTTCTATTTAAACGGTAGATACACCTATGAGTCATAATCATTTTTACACACGATTAGATAGTACTTCATGAATATGCATTTGATTTTGTGGAAAAACAAACTTTTCAAAATTTGGATTTTTTTTTTGAGATTTTTTTTGTTTTAATTTTTCTTTGGATTCTTTGAATTTTTTAAATTTTTTTTTTTCACCAAAACTTCTAATTTACTTTCCTACTGCTCAAGGAAAACTTTTTTTCGAATTTTGACAACCTTTTTTGACAAAAATTGTTGCGCCCCAAACTCAAATTTTCACATATTTAATTACATGGACCTATTGATTATTCATCCAAAAATATTTTGACACAAAAAACAAATTTTTAACTAATTCCGTTTGGTCACCACAAACTTTTGCCCTTTTCTCCGAAATGCTAAACTCAAACTAAAAACCGTCGACACAGGTGCATGTGTTTCGTATTTTAGGAACTTTTTTGTTCTTTGCACGAACCTCGTATCTCTTACCGTCTTCGAGTAAAACATTTTTTTTTTTATATTTAAACAATTATTGCACCTCCAACCCACATTTATTTTTACACAAATGTGTCATTAGTTTATAGGGATGCATTTTTATTTTTTTAACAAACTTTCTGCCCTTTGGCACCCTCAAGCGATAATTCTTTTTTTTTAATATTTCCGAATACGTCCCTGTCTATTGAAGATAAGAGCGTCCAGTTCCGTAAGAATTTGCTGAAACAGCATCGCGTTATTTCATTCTGTGTTGTAATAATGACGGGCGGCGTGTTTCGGTTTATGAATTTTACCGTGAAAAGATTTGGGAAAAAGGTGGTTTTGTTGAACTAAATGGTGGCTTCTGTGAAGTGTGCGTGTATTTGAATGTTTTCGAGGGAGAACGGATGATTTTATTGCCTGTTTTCAATGTCGTAAGTAACAATTTTTTTAATTTTTAACAACACACTCGCCTTCTGACATTTGAGATTTTATTCTAATAATCACGGACAAATAAGCTTAAATCGGCAGAAAGTTGCTGATGAACATTTATTTATTAAGAAAATAACAGGAGTTTTGTCGGAGCAAACACGGCTTTTATTCGTTGCTGTTATTCCCAATTAAATAATTTTAGATGAGACTGGGGAAAATAATACACCAAACGAAATAAACAATATTTATTATAATTTCAATTACAGCTTAAGATTATACAAACTAGTTCGTATTTTATACATTTTAAGAAACTAATAAGTTTTAAATTTAAATCTAATTTACGACGCAGTGGTTTAACCGCAATGTGCACAGTTATTTAACTGATTTTCTTTGCTGAATAATTTTCAATTCTGAATCCAATTTTTCGATTGTTTCTCTAAATTTTCGCTTCTTCTCCATCATTTTTTCGATTAAGGGCTTTATTTGCAATTCGAAACGTTCCACATTCATTTGAAATCTTTTAACATCGTATAACCAAGTATTAATTCGGCTTTCTTTATCATTTATTAAGAAAATAACCGGAACTTTGTCGAAACAAACACGTCTGTTATTCATGACAGTTTGCAATCAAATATTTTTTACATGAGACTGGGGAAAATAATACACCGAACGAATTAAATAATATTTATTATAATTTCTATTACAGCTTAAGATTATTCAATTTAGTTCTTATTTCATACATTTTAATTGCTTCTTTTAAATAACTAATTCGTTTTAAATGTAATTCTAATCTACGACGAAGCAGTCTAACTGCACTTGATTTGTTTTCCACATGAACCAATGCCTTCTTCATTCTTCGATAAATTCGATATTGATGGTTCGACCGATCGGACCTCTATTTACCAAGTACAATTTCAAGCCGTTCACGATCTTCTGGTTCAGATCGCTGATCACTGAGTCGGTGAATTTTTCGGTAAATCTCTGTGGAAGTATCGTTCTAGACTCTTCAAGTTGCACAAATATCTTGTCACCGTACTTTGTAGACAGTTTACTAAAATTTTTTGTTAAAAATTTTTTATTTTCTTCTAAAGTTTTCGCACTCACAAAAGCTTGCAAGTGAGACTCTTTATTCAAGGTAGAAATGAAAGATGACATTTCTAAGTGTTAAATAATTGAATTCAAAAAACTAATTAATTCTTACACACGAATCCATCGACTTTTATACAAGTATAAAACGGAAGTGGGGATGCGAGATTGCGTCCGAGATCCCTCCCCGACCTAAACGAAAAGAGGGGATAGATCTCGAGATGAACGAGGGCAATAAACGACCAAGGTCGAGCAACGACTAGGTCAATGATCGCCCGATGAAAAGTAATGGGGGAGCTGGACCAGCTGGCAAGGTCAGCCACGTGCACCGACAAGCTCGACAACAAATGAAAGGTCAATGACCGCTCGATGAAAAGTAATGGGGGAGCTGGACCAGTTTGACCTCATTTGACCTGGTCTAGAACCCCCACTATATAACTACTCCTACGGGCTCGGAAAGTGCAACGAAACCATCAAATTTTAGCTAGAAACTGTATTTTTGTCGATTTTTATTGAATTTGAACTATATTTCAACGTTTTTTGATGGTTCTGAGCCACCAAACACACTTAAAGCATGCAGAATCGACTCAGAATAGGAAAAGGAGACGTTTAGGTCAATTTTATGCATTCTGGCGTTCGTAGATACAAGAAAACTGTTAAAATTCTTCAGAAACGTCACTTTTGAAGTGTTTTCTTGTACTTTTAAGCCACTCAGATACCCTACGGGCTCGGAAAGTGCAACGAAACCATCAAATTTTAGCTAGAAACTGTATTTTTGTCGATTTTTATTGAATTTGAACTATATTTCAACGTTTTTTGATGGTTCTGAGCCACCAAACACACTTAAAGCATGCAGAATCGACTCAGAATAGGAAAAGGAGACGTTTAGGTCAATTTTATGCATTCTGGCGTTCGTAGATACAAGAAAACTGTTAAAATTCTTCAGAAACGTCACTTTTGAAGTGTTTTCTTGTACTTTTAAGCCACTCAGATACCCTACGGGCTCGGAAAGTGCAACGAAACCATCAAATTTTAGCTAGAAACTGTATTTTTGTCGATTTTTATTGAATTTGAACTATATTTCAACGTTTTTTGATGGTTCTGAGCCACCAAACACACTTAAAGCATGCAGAATCGACTCAGAATAGGAAAAGGAGACGTTTAGGTCAATTTTATGCATTCTGGCGTTCGTAGATACAAGAAAACTGTTAAAATTCTTCAGAAACGTCACTTTTGAAGTGTTTTCTTGTACTTTTAAGCCACTCAGATACCCTACGGGCTCGGAAAGTGCAACGAAACCATCAAATTTTAGCTAGAAACTGTATTTTTGTCGATTTTTATTGAATTTGAACTATATTTCAACGTTTTTTGATGGTTCTGAGCCATCAAACACACTTAAAGCATGCAGAATCGACTCAGAATAGGAAAAGGAGACGTTTAGGTCAATTTTATGCATTCTGGCGTTCGTAGATACAAGAAAACTGTTAAAATTCTTCAGAAACGTCACTTTTGAAGTGTTTTCTTGTACTTTTAAGCCACTCAGATACCCTACGGGCTCGAAAAATGCAACGAAACCATCAAATTTTAGCTAGAAACTGTATTTTTGTCGATTTTTATTGAATTTGAACTATATTTCAACGTTTTTTGATGGTTCTGAGCCACCAAACACACTTAAAGCATGCAGAATCGACTCAGAATAGGAAAAGGAGACGTTTAGGTCAATTTTATGCATTCTGGCGTTCGTAGATACAAGAAAACTGTTAAAATTCTTCAGAAACGTCACTTTTGAAGTGTTTTCTTGTACTTTTAAGCCACTCAGATACCCTACGGGCTCGGAAAGTGCAACGAAACCATCAAATTTTAGCTAGAAACTGTATTTTTGTCGATTTTTATTGAATTTGAACTATATTTCAACGTTTTTTGATGGTTCTGAGCCACCAAACACACTTAAAGCATGCAGAATCGACTCAGAATAGGAAAAGGAGACGTTTAGGTCAATTTTATGCATTCTGGCGTTCGTAGATACAAGAAAACTGTTAAAATTCTTCAGAAACGTCACTTTTGAAGTGTTTTCTTGTACTTTTAAGCCACTCAGATACCTTACGGGCTCGGAAAGTGCAACGAAACCATCAAATTTTAGCTAGAAACTGTATTTTTGTCGATTTTTATTGAATTTGAACTATATTTCAACGTTTTTTGATGGTTCTGAGCCACCAAACACACTTAAAGCATGCAGAATCGACTCAGAATAGGAAAAGGAGACGTTTAGGTCAATTTTATGCATTCTGGCGTTCGTAGATACAAGAAAACTGTTAAAATTCTTCAGAAACGTCACTTTTGAAGTGTTTTCTTGTACTTTTAAGCCACTCAGATACCCTACGGGCTCGGAAAGTGCAACGAAACCATCAAATTTTAGCTAGAAACTGTATTTTTGTCGATTTTTATTGAATTTGAACTATATTTCAACGCTTTTTGATGGTTCTGAGCCACCAAACACACTTAAAGCATGCAGAATCGACTCAGAATAGGAAAAGGAGACGTTTAGGTCAATTTTATGCATTCTGGCGTTCGTAGATACAAGAAAACTGTTAAAATTCTTCAGAAACGTCACTTTTGAAGTGTTTTCTTGTACTTTTAAGCCACTCAGATACCCTACGGGCTCGGAAAGTGCAACGAAACCATCAAATTTTAGCTAGAAACTGTATTTTTGTCGATTTTTATTGAATTTGAACTATATTTCAACGTTTTTTGATGGTTCTGAGCCACCAAACACACTTAAAGCATGCAGAATCGACTCAGAATAGGAAAAGGAGACGTTTAGGTCAATTTTATGCATTCTGGCGTTCGTAGATACAAGAAAACTGTTAAAACTCTTCAGAAACGTCACTTTTGAAGTGTTTTCTTGTACTTTTAAGCCACTCAGATACCCTACGGGCTCGGAAAGTGCAACGAAACCATCAAATTTTAGCTAGAAACTGTATTTTTGTCGATTTTTATTGAATTTGAACTATATTTCAACGTTTTTTGATGGTTCTGAGCCACCAAACACACTTAAAGCATGCAGAATCGACTCAGAATAGGAAAAGGAGACGTTTAGGTCAATTTTATGCATTCTGGCGTTCGTAGATACAAGAAAACTGTTAAAATTCTTCAGAAACGTCACTTTTGAAGTGTTTTCTTGTACTTTTAAGCCACTCAGATACCCTACGGGCTCGGAAAGTGCAACGAAACCATCAAATTTTAGCTAGAAACTGTATTTTTGTCGATTTTTATTGAATTTGAACTATATTTCAACGTTTTTTGATGGTTCTGAGCCACCAAACACACTTAAAGCATGCAGAATCGACTCAGAATAGGAAAAGGAGACGTTTAGGTCAATTTTATGCATTCTGGCGTTCGTAGATACAAGAAAACTGTTAAAATTCTTCAGAAACGTCACTTTTGAAGTGTTTTCTTGTACTTTTAAGCCACTCAGATACCCTACGGGCTCGGAAAATGCAACGAAACCATCAAACTTTAGCTAGAAACTGTATTTTTGTCGATTTTTATTGAATTTGAACTATATTTCAACGTTTTTTGATGGTTCTGAGCCACCAAACACACTTAAAGCATGCAGAATCGACTCAGAATAGGAAAAGGAGACGTTTAGGTCAATTTTATGCATTCTGGCGTTCGTAGATACAAGAAAACTGTTAAAATTCTTCAGAAACGTCACTTTTGAAGTGTTTTCTTGTACTTTTAAGCCACTCAGATACCCTACGGGCTCGGAAAGTGCAACGAAACCATCAAATTTTAGCTAGAAACTGTATTTTTGTAGATTTTTATTGAATTTGAACTATATTTCAACGTTTTTTGATGGTTCTGAGCCACCAAACACACTTAAAGCATGCAGAATCGACTCAGAATAGGAAAAGGAGACGTTTAGGTCAATTTTATACATTCTGGCGTTCGTAGATACAAGAAAACTGTTAAAATTCTTCAGAAACGTCACTTTTGAAGTGTTTTCTTGTACTTTTAAGCCACTCAGATACCCTACGGGCTCGGAAAGTGCAACGAAACCATCAAATTTTAGCTAGAAACTGTATTTTTGTCGATTTTTATTGAATTTGAACTATATTTCAACGTTTTTTGATGGTTCTGAGCCACCAAACACACTTAAAGCATGCAGAATCGACTCAGAATAGGAAAAGGAGACGTTTAGGTCAATTTTATGCATTCTGGCGTTCGTAGATACAAGAAAACTGTTAAAATTCTTCAGAAACGTCACTTTTGAAGTGTTTTCTTGTACTTTTAAGCCACTCAGATACCCTACGGGCTCGGAAAGTGCAACGAAACCATCAAATTTTAGCTAGAAACTGTATTTTTGTCGATTTTTATTGAATTTGAACTATATTTCAACGTTTTTTGATGGTTCTGAGCCACCAAACACACTTAAAGCATGCAGAATCGACTCAGAATAGGAAAAGGAGACGTTTAGGTCAATTTTATGCATTCTGGCGTTCGTAGATACAAGAAAACTGTTAAAATTCTTCAGAAACGTCACTTTTGAAGTGTTTTCTTGTACTTTTAAGCCACTCAGATACCCTACGGGCTCGGAAAGTGCAACGAAACCATCAAATTTTAGCTAGAAACTGTATTTTTGTCGATTTTTATTGAATTTGAACTATATTTCAACGTTTTTTGATGGTTCTGAGCCACCAAACACACTTAAAGCATGCAGAATCGACTCAGAATAGGAAAAGGAGACGTTTAGGTCAATTTTATGCATTCTGGCGTTCGTAGATACAAGAAAACTGTTAAAATTCTTCAGAAACGTCACTTTTGAAGTGTTTTCTTGTACTTTTAAGCCACTCAGATACCCTACGGGCTCGGAAAGTGCAACGAAACCATCAAATTTTAGCTAGAAACTGTATTTTTGTCGATTTTTATTGAATTTGAACTATATTTCAACGTTTTTTGATGGTTCTGAGCCACCAAACACACTTAAAGCATGCAGAATCGACTCAGAATAGGAAAAGGAGACGTTTAGGTCAATTTTATGCATTCTGGCGTTCGTAGATACAAGAAAACTGTTAAAATTCTTCAGAAACGTCACTTTTGAAGTGTTTTCTTGTACTTTTAAGCCACTCAGATACCCTACGGGCTCGGAAAGTGCAACGAAACCATAAAATTTTAGCTAGAAACTGTATTTTTGTCGATTTTTATTGAATTTGAACTATATTTCAACGTTTTTTGATGGTTCTGAGCCACCAAACACACTTAAAGCATGCAGAATCGACTCAGAATAGGAAAAGGAGACGTTTAGGTCAATTTTATGCATTCTGGCGTTCGTAGATACAAGAAAACTGTTAAAATTCTTTAGAAACGTCACTTTTGAAGTGTTTTCTTGTACTTTTAAGCCACTCAGATACCCAACGGGCTCGGAAAATGCAACGAAACCATCAAATTTTAGCTAGAAACTGTATTTTTGTCGATTTTTATTGAATTTGAACTATATTTCAACGTTTTTTGATGGTTCCGAGCCACCAAACACACTTAAAGCATGCAGAATCGACTCAGAATAGGAAAAGGAGACGTTTAGGTCAATTTTATGCATTCTGGCGTTCGTAGATACAAGAAAACTGTTAAAATTCTTCAGAAACGTCACTTTTGAAGTGTTTTCTTGTACTTTTAAGCCACTCAGATACCCTACGGGCTCGGAAAGTGCAACGAAACCATCAAATTTTAGCTAGAAACTGTATTTTTGTCGATTTTTATTGAATTTGAACTATATTTCAACGTTTTTTGATGGTTCTGAGCCACCAAACACACTTAAAGCATGCAGAATCGACTCAGAATAGGAAAAGGAGACGTTTAGGTCAATTTTATGCATTCTGGCGTTCGTAGATACAAGAAAACTGTTAAAATTCTTCAGAAACGTCACTTTTGAAGTGTTTTCTTGTACTTTTAAGCCACTCAGATACCCTACGGGCTCGGAAAGTGCAACGAAACCATCAAATTTTAGCTAGAAACTGTATTTTTGTCGATTTTTATTGAATTTGAACTATATTTCAACGTTTTTTGATGGTTCTGAGCCACCAAACACACTTAAAGCATGCAGAATCGACTCAGAGTAGGAAAAGGAGACGTTTAGGTCAATTTTATGCATTCTGGCGTTCGTAGATACAAGAAAACTGTTAAAATTCTTCAGAAACGTCACTTTTGAAGTGTTTTCTTGTACTTTTAAGCCACTCAGATACCCTACGGGCTCGGAAAGTGCAACGAAACCATCAAATTTTAGCTAGAAACTGTATTTTTGTCGATTTTTATTGAATTTGAACTATATTTCAACGTTTTTTGATGGTTCTGAGCCACCAAACACACTTAAAGCATGCAGAATCGACTCAGAATAGGAAAAGGAGACGTTTAGGTCAATTTTATGCATTCTGGCGTTCGTAGATACAAGAAAACTGTTAAAATTCTTCAGAAACGTCACTTTTGAAGTGTTTTCTTGTACTTTTAAGCCACTCAGATACCCTACGGGCTCGGAAAGTGCAACGAAACCATCAAATTTTAGCTAGAAACTGTATTTTTGTCGATTTTTATTGAATCTGAACTATATTTCAACGTTTTTTGATGGTTCTGAGCCACCAAACACACTTAAAGCATGCAGAATCGACTCAGAATAGGAAAAGGAGACGTTTAGGTCAATTTTATGCATTCTGGCGTTCGTAGATACAAGAAAACTGTTAAAATTCTTCAGAAACGTCACTTTTGAAGTGTTTTCTTGTACTTTTAAGCCACTCTGATACCCTACGGGCTCGGAAAGTGCAACGAAACCATCAAATTTTAGCTAGAAACTGTATTTTTGTCGATTTTTATTGAATTTGAACTATATTTCAACGTTTTTTGATGGTTCTGAGCCACCAAACACACTTAAAGCATGCAGAATCGACTCAGAATAGGAAAAGGAGACGTTTAGGTCAATTTTATGCATTCTGGCGTTCGTAGATACAAGAAAACTGTTAAAATTCTTCAGAAACGTCACTTTTGAAGTGTTTTCTTGTACTTTTAAGCCACTCAGATACCCTACGGGCTCGGAAAGTGCAACGAAACCATCAAATTTTAGCTAGAAACTGTATTTTTGTCGATTTTTATTGAATTTGAACTATATTTCAACGTTTTTTGATGGTTCTGAGCCACCAAACACACTTAAAGCATGCAGAATCGACTCAGAATAGGAAAAGGAGACGTTTAGGTCAATTTTATGCATTCTGGCGTTCGTAGATACAAGAAAACTGTTAAAATTCTTCAGAAACGTCACTTTTGAAGTGTTTTCTTGTACTTTTAAGCCACTCAGATACCCTACGGGCTCGGAAAGTGCAACGAAACCATCAAATTTTAGCTAGAAACTGTATTTTTGTCGATTTTTATTGAATTTGAACTATTTTTCAACGTTTTTTGATGGTTCTGAGCCACCAAACACACTTAAAGCATGCAGAATCGACTCAGAATAGGAAAAGGAGACGTTTAGGTCAATTTTATGCATTCTGGCGTTCGTAGATACAAGAAAACTGTTAAAATTCTTCAGAAACGTCACTTTTGAAGTGTTTTCTTGTACTTTTAAGCCACTCAGATACCCTACGGGCTCGGAAAGTGCAACGAAACCATCAAATTTTAGCTAGAAACTGTATTTTTGTCGATTTTTATTGAATTTGAACTATATTTCAACGTTTTTTGATGGTTCTGAGCCACCAAACACACTTAAAGCATGCAGAATCGACTCAGAATAGGAAAAGGAGACGTTTAGGTCAATTTTATGCATTCTGGCGTTCGTAGATACAAGAAAACTGTTAAAATTCTTCAGAAACGTCACTTTTGAAGTGTTTTCTTGTACTTTTAAGCCACTCAGATACCCTACGGGCTCGGAAAGTGCAACGAAACCATCAAATTTTAGCTAGAAACTGTATTTTTGTCGATTTTTATTGAATTTGAACTATATTTCAACGTTTTTTGATGGTTCTGAGCCACCAAACACACTTAAAGCATGCAGAATCAACTCAGAATAGGAAAAGGAGACGTTTAGGTCAATTTTATGCATTCTGGCGTTCGTAGATACAAGAAAACTGTTAAAATTCTTCAGAAACGTCACTTTTGAAGTGTTTTCTTGTACTTTTAAGCCACTCAGATACCCTACGGGCTCGGAAAGTGCAACGAAACCATCAAATTTTAGCTAGAAACTGCATTTTTGTCGATTTTTATTGAATTTGAACTATATTTCAACGTTTTTTGATGGTTCTGAGCCACCAAACACACTTAAAGCATGCAGAATCGACTCAGAATAGGAAAAGGAGACGTTTAGGTCAATTTTATGCATTCTGGCGTTCGTAGATACAAGAAAACTGTTAAAATTCTTCAGAAACGTCACTTTTGAAGTGTTTTCTTGTACTTTTAACCCACTCAGATACCCTACGGGCTCGGAAAGTGCAACGAAACCATCAAATTTTAGCTAGAAACTGTATTTTTGTCGATTTTTATTGAATTTGAATTATATTTCAACGTTTTTTGATGGTTCTGAGCCACCAAACACACTTAAAGCATGCAGAATCGTCTCAGAATAGGAAAAGGAGACGTTTAGGTCAATTTTATGCATTCTGGCGTTCGTAGATACAAGAAAACTGTTAAACTTCTTCAGAAACGTCACTTTTGAAGTGTTTTCTTGTACTTTTAAGCCACTCAGATACCCTACGGGCTCGGAAAGTGCAACGAAACCATCAAATTTTAGCTAGAAACTGTATTTTTGTCGATTTTTATTGAATTTGAACTAAATTTCAACGTTTTTTGATGGTTCTGAGCCACCAAACACACTTAAAGCATGCAGAATCGACTCAGAATAGGAAAAGGAGACGTTTAGGTCAATTTTATGCATTCTGGCGTTCGTAGATACAAGAAAACTGTCAAAATTCTTCAGAAACGTCACTTTTGAAGTGTTTTCTTGTACTTTTAAGCCACTCAGATACCCTACGGGCTCGGAAAGTGCAACGAAACCATCAAATTTTAGCTAGAAACTGTATTTTTGTCGATTTTTATTGAATTTGAACTGTATTTCAACGTTTTTTGATGGTTCTGAGCCACCAAACACACTTAAAGCATGCAGAATCGACTCAGAATAGGAAAAGGAGACGTTTAGGTCAATTTTATGCATTCTGGCGTTCGTAGATACAAGAAAACTGTTAAAATTCTTCAGAAACGTCACTTTTGAAGTGTTTTCTTGTACTTTTAAGCCACTCAGATACCCTACGCGCTCGGAAAGTGCAACGAAACCATCAAATTTTAGCTAGAAACTGTATTTTTGTCGATTTTTATTGAATTTGAACTATATTTCAACGTTTTTTGATGGTTCTGTGCCACCAAACACACTTAAAGCATGCAGAATCGACTCAGAATAGGAAAAGGAGACGTTTAGGTCAATTTTATGCATTCTGGCGTTCGTAGATACAAGAAAACTGTTAAAATTTTTCAGAAACGTCACTTTTGAAGTGTTTTCTTGTACTTTTAAGCCACTCAGAGACCCTACGGGCTCGGAAAGTGCAACGAAACCATCAAATTTTAGCTAGAAACTGTATTTTTGTCGATTTTTATTGAATTTGAACTATATTTCAACGTTTTTTTATGGTTCTGAGCCACCAAACACACTTAAAGCATGCAGAATCGACTCAGAATAGGAAAAGTAGACGTTTAGGTCAATTTTATGCATTCTGGCGTTCGTAGATACAAGAAAACTGTTAAAATTCTTCAGAAACGTCACTTTTGAAGTGTTTTCTTGTACTTTTAACCCACTCAGATACCCTACGGGCTCGGAAAGTGCAACGAAACCATCAAATTTTAGCTAGAAACTGTATTTTTGTCGATTTTTATTGAATTTGAACTATATTTCAACGTTTTTTGATGGTTCTGAGCCACCAAACACACTTAAAGCATGCAGAATCGACTCAGAATAGGAAAAGGAGACGTTTAGGTCAATTTTATGCATTCTGGCGTTCGTAGATACAAGAAAACTGTTAAAATTCTTCAGAAACGTCACTTTTGAAGTGTTTTCTTGTACTTTTAAGCCACTCAGATACCCTACGGGCTCGGAAAGTGCAACGAAACCATTAAATTTTAGCTAGAAACTGTATTTTTGTCGATTTTTATTGAATTTGAACTATATTTCAACGTTTTTTGATGGTTCTGAGCCACCAAACACACTTAAAGCATGCAGAATCGACTCAGAATAGGAAAAGGAGACGTTTAGGTCAATTTTATGCATTCTGGCGTTCGTAGATACAGGAAAACTGTTAAAATTCTTCAGAAACGTCACTTTTGAAGTGTTTTCTTGTACTTTTAAGCCACTCAGATACCCTGCGGGCTCGGAAAGTGCAACGAAACCATCAAATTTTAGCTAGAAACTGTATTTTTGTCGATTTTTATTGAATTTGAACTATATTTCAACGTTTTTTGATGGTTCTGAGCCACCAAACACACTTAAAGCATGCAGAATCGACTCAGAATAGGAAAAGGAGACGTTTAGGTCAATTTTATGCATTCTGGCGTTCGTAGATACAAGAAAACTGTTAAAATTCTTCAGAAACGTCACTTTTGGAGTGTTTTCTTGTACTTTTAAGCCACTCAGATACCCTACGGGCTCGGAAAGTGCAACGAAACCATCAAATTTTAGCTTGAAGCTGTATTTTTGTCGATTTTTATTGAATTTGAACTATATTTCAACGTTTTTTGATGGTTCTGACCCACCAAACACACTTAAAGCATACAGAATCGACTCAGAATAGGAAAAGGAGATGTTTAGGTCAATTTTATGCATTCTGGCGTTCGTAGATACAAGAAAACTGTTAAAATTCTTCAGAAACGTCACTTTTGAAGTGTTTTCTTGTACTTTTAAGCCACTCAGATACCCTACGGGCTCGGAAAGTGCAACGAAACTATCAAATTTTAGCTAGAAACTGTATTTTTGTCGATTTTTATTGAATTTGAACTATATTTCAACGTTTTTTGATGGTTCTGAGCCACCAAACACACTTAAAGCATGCAGAATCGACTCAGAATAGGAAAAGGAGACGTTTAGGTCAATTTTATGCATTCTGGCGTTCGTAGATACAAGAAAACTTTTAAAATTCTTCAGAAACGTCACTTTTGAAGTGTTTTCTTGTACTTTTAAGCCACTCAGATACCCTACGGGCTCGGAAAGTGCAACGAAACCATCAAATTATAGCTAGAAACTGTATTTTTGTCGATTTTTATTGAATTTGAACTATATTTCAACGTTTTTTGATGGTTCTGAGCCACCAAACACACTTAAAGCATGCAGAATCGACTCAGAATAGGAAAAGGAGACGTTTAGGTCAATTTTATGCATTCTGGCGTTCGTAGATACAAGAAAACTGTTAAAATTCTTCAGAAACGTCACTTTTGAAGTGTTTTCTTGTACTTTTAAGCCACTCAGATACCCTACGGGCTCGGAAAGTGCAACGAAACCATCAAATTTTAGCTAGAAACTGTATTTTTGTCGATTTTTATTGAATTTGAACTATATTTCAACGTTTTTTGATGGTTCTGAGCCACCAAACACACTTAAAGCATGCAGAATCGACTCAGAATAGGAAAAGGAGACGTTTAGGTCAATTTTATGCATTCTGGCGTTCGTAGATACAAGAAAACTGTTAAAATTCTTCAGAAACGTCACTTTTGAAGTATTTTCTTGTACTTTTAAGCCACTCAGATACCCTACGGGCTCGGAAAGTGCAACGAAACCATCAAATTTTAGCTAGAAACTGTATTTTTGTCGATTTTTATTGAATTTGAACTATATTTCAACGTTTTTTGATGGTTCTGAGCCACCAAACACACTTAAAGCATGCAGAATCGACTCAGAATAGGAAAAGGAGACGTTTAGGTCAATTTTATGCATTCTGGCGTTCGTAGATACAAGAAAACTGTTAAAATTCTTCAGAAACGTCACTTTTGAAGTGTTTTCTTGTACTTTTAAGCCACTCAGATACCCTATGGGCTCGGAAAGTGCAACGAAACCATCAAATTTTAGCTAGAAACTGTATTTTTGTCGATTTTTATTGAATTTGAACTATATTTCAACGTTTTTTGATGGTTCTGAGCCACCAAACACACTTAAAGCATGCAGAATCGACTCAGAATAGGAAAAGGAGACGTTTAGGTCAATTTTATGCATTCTGGCGTTCGTAGATACAAGAAAACTGTTAAAATTCTTCAGAAACGTCACTTTTGAAGTGTTTTCTTGTACTTTTAAGCCACTCAGATACCCTACGGGCTCGGAAAGTGCAACGAAACCATCAAATTTTAGCTAGAAACTGTATTTTTGTCGATTTTTATTGAATTTGAACTATATTTCAACGTTTTTTGATGGTTCTGAGCCACCAAACACACTTAAAGCATGCAGAATCGACTCAGAATAGGAAAAGGAGACGTTTAGGTCAATTTTATGCATTCTGGCGTTCGTAGATACAAGAAAACTGTTAAAATTCTTCAGAAACGTCACTTTTGAAGTGTTTTCTTGTACTTTTAAGCCACTCAGATACCCTACGGGCTCGGAAAGTGGAACGAAACCATCAAATTTTAGCTAGAAACTGTATTTTTGTCGATTTTTATTGAATTTGAACTATATTTCAACGTTTTTTGATGGTTCTGAGCCACCAAACACACTTAAAGCATGCAGAATCGACTCAGAATAGGAAAAGGAGACGTTTAGGTCAATTTTATGCATTCTGGCGTTCGTAGATACAAGAAAACTGTTAAAATTCTTCAGAAACGTCACTTTTGAAGTGTTTTCTTGTACTTTTAAGCCACTCAGATACCCTACGGGCTCGGAAAGTGCAACGAAACCATCAAATTTTAGCTAGAAACTGTATTTTTGTCGATTTTTATTGAATTTGAACTATATTTCAACGTTTTTTGATGGTTCTGAGCCACCAAACACACTTAAAGCATGCAGAATCGACTCAGAATAGGAAAAGGAGACGTTTAGGTCAATTTTATGCCTTCTGGCGTTCGTAGATACAAGAAAACTGTTAAAATTCTTCAGAAACGTCACTTTTGAAGTGTTTTCTTGTACTTTTAAGCCACTCAGATAACCTACGGGCTCGGAAAGTGCAACGAAACCATCAAATTTTAGCTAGAAACTGTATTTTTGTCGATTTTTATTGAATTTGAACTATATTTCAACGTTTTTTGATGGTTCTGAGCCACCAAACACACTTAAAGCATGCAGAATCGACTCAGAATAGGAAAAGGAGACGTTTAGGTCAATTTTATGTATTCTGGCGTTCGTAGATACAAGAAAACTGTTAAAATTCTTCAGAAACGTCACTTTTGAAGTGTTTTCTTGTACTTTTAAGCCACTCAGATACCCTACGGGCTCGGAAAGTGCAACGAAACCATCAAATTTTAGCTAGAAACTGTATTTTTGTCGATTTTTATTGAATTTGAACTATATTTCAACGTTTTTTGATGGTTCTGAGCCACCAAACACACTTAAAGCATGCAGAATCGACTCAGAATAGGAAAAGGAGACGTTTAGGTCAATTTTATGCATTCTGGCGTTCGTAGATACAAGAAAACTGTTAAAATTCTTCAGAAACGTCACTTTTGAAGTGTTTTCTTGTACTTTTAAGCCACTCAGATACCCTACGGGCTCGGAAAGTGCAACGAAACCATCAAATTTTAGCTAGAAACTGTATTTTTGTCGATTTTTATTGAATTTGAACTATATTTCAACGTTTTTTGATGGTTCTGAGCCACCAAACACACTTAAAGCATGCAGAATCGACTCAGAATAGGAAAAGGAGACGTTTAGGTCAATTTTATGCATTCTGGCGTTCGTAGATACAAGAAAACTGTTAAAATTCTTCAGAAACGTCACTTTTGAAGTGTTTTCTTGTACTTTTAAGCCACTCAGATACCCTACGGGCTCGGAAAGTGCAACGAAACCATCAAATTTTAGCTAGAAACTGTATTTTTGTCGATTTTTATTGAATTTGAACTATATTTCAACGTTTTTTGATGGTTCTGAGCCACCAAACACACTTAAAGCATGCAGAATCGACTCAGAATAGGAAAAGGAGACGTTTAGGTCAATTTTATGCATTCTGGCGTTCGTAGATACAAGAAAACTGTTAAAATTCTTCAGAAACGTCACTTTTGAAGTGTTTTCTTGTACTTTTAAGCCACTCAGATACCCTACGGGCTCGGAAAGTGCAACGAAACCATCAAATTTTAGCTAGAAACTGTATTTTTGTCGATTTTTATTGAATTTGAACTATATTTCAACGTTTTTTGATGGTTCTGAGCCACCAAACACACTTAAAGCATGCAGAATCGACTCAGAATAGGAAAAGGAGACGTTTAGGTCAATTTTATGCATTCTGGCGTTCGTAGATACAAGAAAACTGTTAAAATTCTTCAGAAACGTCACTTTTGAAGTGTTTTCTTGTACTTTTAAGCCACTCAGATACCCTACGGGCTCGGAAAGTGCAACGAAACCATCAAATTTTAGCTAGAAACTGTATTTTTGTCGATTTTTATTGAATTTGAACTATATTTCAACGTTTTTTGATGGTTCTGAGCCACCAAACACACTTAAAGCATGCAGAATCGACTCAGAATAGGAAAAGGAGACGTTTAGGTCAATTTTATGCATTCTGGCGTTCGTAGATACAAGAAAACTGTTAAAATTCTTCAGAAACGTCACTTTTGAAGTGTTTTCTTGTACTTTTAAGCCACTCAGATACCCTAAGGGCTCGGAAAGTGCAACGAAACCATCAAATTTTAGCTAGAAACTGTATTTTTGTCGATTTTTATTGAATTTGAACTATATTTCAACGTTTTTTGATGGTTCTGAGCCACCAAACACACTTAAAGCATGCAGAATCGACTCAGAATAAGAAAAGGAGACGTTTAGGTCAATTTTATGCATTCTGGCGTTCGTAGATACAAGAAAACTCTTAAAATTCTTCAGAAACGTCACTTTTGAAGTGTTTTCTTGTACTTTTAAGCCACTCAGATACCCTACGGGCTCGGAAAGTGCAACGAAACCATCAAATTTTAGCTAGAAACTGTATTTTTGTCGATTTTTATTGAATTTGAACTATATTTCAACGTTTTTTGATGGTTCTGAGCCACCAAACACACTTAAAGCATGCAGAATCGACTCAGAATAGGAAAAGGAGACGTTTAGGTCAATTTTATGCATTCTGGCGTTCGTAGATACAAGAAAACTGTTAAAATTCTTCAGAAACGTCACTTTTGAAGTGTTTTCTTGTACTTTTAAGCCACTCAGATACCCTACGGGCTCGGAAAGTGCAACGAATCCATCAAATTTTAGCTAGAAACTGTATTTTTGTCGATTTTTATTGAATTTGAACTATATTTCAACGTTTTTTGATGGTTCTGAGCCACCAAACACACTTAAAGCATGCAGAATCGACTCAGAATAGGAAAAGGAGACGTTTAGGTCAATTTTATGCATTCTGGCGTTCGTGCATACAAGAAAACTGTTAAAATTCTTCAGAAACGTCACTTTTGAAGTGTTTTCTTGTACTTTTAAGCCACTCAGATACCCTACGGGCTCGGAAAGTGCAACGAAACCATCAAATTTTAGCTAGAAACTGTATTTTTGTCGATTTTTATTGAATTTGAACTATATTTCAACGTTTTTTGATGGTTCTGAGCCACCAAACACACTTAAAGCATGCAGAATCGACTCAGAATAGGAAAAGGAGACGTTTAGGTCAATTTTATGCATTCTGGCGTTAGTAGATACAAGAAAACTGTTAAAATTCTTCAGAAACGTCACTTTTGAAGTGTTTTCTTGTACTTTTAAGCCACTCAGATACCCTACGGGCTCGGAAAGTGCAACGAAACCATCAAATTTTAGCTAGAAACTGTATTTTTGTCGATTTTTATTGAATTTGAACTATATTTCAACGTTTTTTGATGGTTCTGAGCCACCAAACACACTTAAAGCATGCAGAATCGACTCAGAATAGGAAAAGGAGACGTTTAGGTCAATTTTATGCATTCTGGCGTTCGTAGATACAAGAAAACTGTTAAAATTCTTCAGAAACGTCACTTTTGAAGTGTTTTCTTGTACTTTTAAGCCACTCAGATACCCTACGGTCTCGGAAAGTGCAACGAAACCATAAAATTTTAGCTAGAAACTGTATTTTTGTCGATTTTTATTGAATTTGAACTATATTTCAACGTTTTTTGATGGTTCTGAGCCACCAAACACACTTAAAGCATGCAGAATCGACTCAGAATAGGAAAAGGAGACGTTTAGGTCAATTTTATGCATTCTGGCGTTCGTAGATACAAGAAAACTGTTAAAATTCTTCAGAAACGTCACTTTTGAAGTGTTTTCTTGTACTTTTAAGCCACTCAGATACCCTACGGGCTCGGAAAGTGCAACGAAACCATCAAATTTTAGCTAGAAACTGTATTTTTGTCGATTTTTATTGAATTTGAACTATATTTCAACGTTTTTTGATGGTTCTGAGCCACCAAACACACTTAAAGCATGCAGAATCGACTCAGAATAGGAAAAGGAGACGTTTAGGTCAATTTTATGCATTCTGGCGTTCGTAGATACAAGAAAACTGTTAAAATTCTTCAGAAACGTCACTTTTGAAGTGTTTTCTTGGACTTTTAAGCCACTCAGATACCCTACGGGCTCGGAAAGTGCAACCAAACCATAAAATTTTAGCTAGAAACTGTATTTTTGTCGATTTTTATTGAATTTGAACTATATTTCAACGTTTTTTGATGGTTCTGAGCCACCAAACACACTTAAAGCATGCAGAATCGACTCAGAATAGGAAAAGAAGACGTTTAGGTCAATTTTATGCATTCTGGCGTTCGTAGATACAAGAAAACTGTTAAAATTCTTCAGAAACGGCACTTTTGAAGTGTTTTCTTGTACTTTTAAGCCACTCAGATACCTTACGGGCTCGGAAAGTGCAACGAAACCATAAAATTTTGGCTAGAAACTGTATTTTTGTCGATTTTTATTGAATTTGAACTATATTTCAACGTTTTTTGATGGTTCTGAGCCACCAAACACACTTAAAGCATGCAGAATCGACTCAGAATAGGAAAAGGAGACGTTTAGGTCAATTTTATGCATTCTGGCGTTCGTAGATACAAGAAAACTGTTAAAATTCTTCAGAAACGTCACTTTTAAAGTGTTTTCTTGTACTTTTAAGCCACTCAGATACCCTACGGGCTCGGAAAGTGCAACGAAACCATCAAATTTTAGCTAGAAACTGTATTTTTGTCGATTTTTATTGAATTTGAACTATATTTCAACGTTTTTTGATGGTTCTGAGCCACCAAACACACTTAAAGCATGCAGAATCGACTCAGAATAGGAAAAGGAGACGTTTAGGTCAATTTTATGCATTCTGGCGTTCGTAGATACAAGAAAACTGTTAAAATTCTTCAGAAACGTCACTTTTGAAGTGTTTTCTTGTACTTTTAAGCCACTCAGATACCCTACGGGCTCGGAAAGTGCAACGAAACCATCAAATTTTAGCTAGAAACTGTATTTTTGTCGATTTTTATTGAATTTGAACTATATTTCAACGTTTTTTGATGGTTCTGAGCCACCAAACACACTTAAAGCATGCAGAATCGACTCAGAATAGGAAAAGGAGACGTTTAGGTCAATTTTATGCATTCTGGCGTTCGTAGATACAAGAAAACTGTTAAAATTCTTCAGAAACGTCACTTTTGAAGTGTTTTCTTGTACTTTTAAGCCACTCAGATACCCTACGGGCTCGGAAAGTGCAACGAAACCATCAAATTTTAGCTAGAAACTGTATTTTTGTCGATTTTTATTGAATTTGAACTATATTTCAACGTTTTTTGATGGTTCTGAGCCACCAAACACACTTAAAGCATGCAGAATCGACTCAGAATAGGAAAAGGAGACGTTTAGGTCAATATTATGCATTCTGGCGTTCGTAGATACAAGAAAACTGTTAAAATTCTTCAGAAACGTCACTTTTGAAGTGTTTTCTTGTACTTTTAAGCCACTCAGATACCCTACGGGCTCGGAAAGTGCAACGAAACCATCAAATTTTAGCTAGAAACTGTATTTTTGTCGATTTTTATTGAATTTGAACTATATTTCAACGTTTTTTGATGGTTCTGAGCCACCAAACACACTTAAAGCATGCAGAATCGACTCAGAATAGGAAAAGGAGACGTTTAGGTCAATTTTATGCATTCTGGCGTTCGTAGATACAAGAAAACTGTTAAAATTCTTCAGAAACGTCACTTTTGAAGTGTTTTCTTGTACTTTTAAGCCACTCAGATACCCTACGGGCTCGGAAAGTGCAACGAATCCATCAAATTTTAGCTAGAAACTGTATTTTTGTCGATTTTTATTGAATTTGAACTATATTTCAACGTTTTTTGATGGTTCTGAGCCACCAAACACACTTAAAGCATGCAGAATCGACTCAGAATAGGAAAAGGAGATGTTTAGGTCAATTTTATGCATTCTGGCGTTCGTAGATACAAGAAAACTGTTAAAATTCTTCAGAAACGTCACTTTTGAAGTGTTTTCTTGTACTTTTAAGCCACTCAGATACCCTACGGGCTCGGAAAGTGCAACGAAACCATCAAATTTTATCTAGAAACTGTATTTTTGTCGATTTTTATTGAATTTGAACTATATTTCAACGTTTTTTGATGGTTCTGAGCCACCAAACACACTTAAAGCATGCAGAATCGACTCACAATAGGAAAAGGAGACGTTTAGGTCAATTTTATGCATTCTGGCGTTAGTAGATACAAGAAAACTGTTAAAATTCTTCAGAAACGTCACTTTTGAAGTGTTTTCTTGTACTTTTAAGCCACTCAGATACCCTACGGGCTCGGAAAGTGCAACGAAACCATCAAATTTTAGCTAGAAACTGTATTTTTGTCGATTTTTATTGAATTTGAACTATATTTCAACGTTTTTTGATGGTTCTGAGCCACCAAACACACTTAAAGCATGCAGAATCGACTCAGAATAGGAAAAGGAGACGTTTAGGTCAATTTTATGCATTCTGGCGTTCGTAGATACAAGAAAACTGTTAAAATTCTTCAGAAACGTCACTTTTGAAGTGTTTTCTTGTACTTTTAAGCCACTCAGATACCCTACGGTCTCGGAAAGTGCAACGAAACCATCAAATTTTAGCTAGAAACTGTATTTTTGTCGATTTTTATTGAATTTGAACTATATTTCAACGTTTTTTGATGGTTCTGAGCCACCAAACACACTTAAAGCATGCAGAATCGACTCAGAATAGGAAAAGGAGACGTTTAGGTCAATTTTATGCATTCTGGCGTTCGTAGATACAAGAAAACTGTTAAAATTCTTCAGAAACGTCACTTTTGAAGTGTTTTCTTGTACTTTTAAGCCACTCAGATACCCTACGGGCTCGGAAAGTGCAACGAAACCATCAAATTTTAGCTAGAAACTGTATTTTTGTCGATTTTTATTGAATTTGAACTATATTTCAACGTTTTTTGATGGTTCTGAGCCACCAAACACACTTAAAGCATGCAGAATCGACTCAGAATAGGAAAAGGAGACGTTTAGGTCAATTTTATGCATTCTGGCGTTCGTAGATACAAGAAAACTGTTAAAATTCTTCAGAAACGTCACTTTTGAAGTGTTTTCTTGTACTTTTAAGCCACTCAGATACCCTACGGGCTCGGAAAGTGCAACCAAACCATCAAATTTTAGCTAGAAACTGTATTTTTGTCGATTTTTATTGAATTTGAACTATATTTCAACGTTTTTTGATGGTTCTGAGCCACCAAACACACTTAAAGCATGCAGAATCGACTCAGAATAGGAAAAGGAGACGTTTAGGTCAATTTTATGCATTCTGGCGTTCGTAGATACAAGAAAACTGTTAAAATTCTTCAGAAACGTCACTTTTGAAGTGTTTTCTTGTACTTTTAAGCCACTCAGATACCTTACGGGCTCGGAAAGTGCAACGAAACCATAAAATTTTGGCTAGAAACTGTATTTTTGTCGATTTTTATTGAATTTGAACTATATTTCAACGTTTTTTGATGGTTCTGAGCCACCAAACACACTTAAAGCATGCAGAATCGACTCAGAATAGGAAAAGGAGACGTTTAGGTCAATTTTATGCATTCTGGCGTTCGTAGATACAAGAAAACTGTTAAAATTCTTCAGAAACGTCACTTTTGAAGTGTTTTCTTGTACTTTTAAGCCACTCAGATACCCTACGGGCTCGGAAAGTGCAACGAAACCATCAAATTTTAGCTAGAAACTGTATTTTTGTCGATTTTTATTGAATTTGAACTATATTTCAACGTTTTTTGATGGTTCTGAGCCACCAAACACACTTAAAGCATGCAGAATCGACTCAGAATAGGAAAAGGAGACGTTTAGGTCAATTTTATGCATTCTGGCGTTCGTAGATACAAGAAAACTGTTAAAATTCTTCAGAAACGTCACTTTTGAAGTGTTTTCTTGTACTTTTAAGCCACTCAGATACCCTACGGGCTCGGAAAGTGCAACGAAACCATCAAATTTTAGCTAGAAACTGTATTTTTGTCGATTTTTATTGAATTTGAACTATATTTCAACGTTTTTTGATGGTTCTGAGCCACCAAACACACTTAAAGCATGCAGAATCGACTCAGAATAGGAAAAGGAGACGTTTAGGTCAAATTTATGCATTCTGGCGTTCGTAGATACAAGAAAACTGTTAAAATTCTTCAGAAACGTCACTTTTGAAGTGTTTTCTTGTACTTTTAAGCCACTCAGATACCCTACGGGCTCGGAAAGTGCAACGAAACCATCAAATTTTAGCTAGAAACTGTATTTTTGTCGATTTTTATTGAATTTGAACTATATTTCAACGTTTTTTGATGGTTCTGAGCCACCAAACACACTTAAAGCATGCAGAATCGACTCAGAATAGGAAAAGGAGACGTTTAGGTCAATATTATGCATTCTGGCGTTCGTAGATACAAGAAAACTGTTAAAATTCTTCAGAAACGTCACTTTTGAAGTGTTTTCTTGTACTTTTAAGCCACTCAGATACCCTACGGGCTCGGAAAGTGCAACGAAACCATCAAATTTTAGCTAGAAACTGTATTTTTGTCGATTTTTATTGAATTTGAACTATATTTCAACGTTTTTTGATGGTTCTGAGCCACCAAACACACTTAAAGCATGCAGAATCGACTCAGAATAGGAAAAGGAGACGTTTAGGTCAATTTTATGCATTCTGGCGTTCGTAGATACAAGAAAACTGTTAAAATTCTTCAGAAACGTCACTTTTGAAGTGTTTTCTTGTACTTTTAAGCCACTCAGATACCCTACGGGCTCGGAAAGTGCAACGAAACCATCAAATTTTAGCTAGAAACTGTATTTTTGTCGATTTTTATTGAATTTGAACTATATTTCAACGTTTTTTGATGGTTCTGAGCCACCAAACACACTTAAAGCATGCAGAATCGACTCAGAATAGGAAAAGGAGACGTTTAGGTCAATTTTATGCATTCTGGCGTTCGTAGATACAAGAAAACTGTTAAAATTCTTCAGAAACGTCACTTTTGAAGTGTTTTCTTGTACTTTTAAGCCACTCAGATACCCTACGGGCTCGGAAAGTGCAACGAAACCATCAAATTTTAGCTAGAAACTGTATTTTTGTCGATTTTTATTGAATTTGAACTATATTTCAACGTTTTTTGATGGTTCTGAGCCACCAAACACACTTAAAGCATGCAGAATCGACTCAGAATAGGAAAAGGAGACGTTTAGGTCAATTTTATGCATTCTGGCGTTCGTAGATACAAGAAAACTGTTAAAATTCTTCAGAAACGTCACTTTTGAAGTGTTTTCTTGTACTTTTAAGCCACTCAGATACCCTACGGGCTCGGAAAGTGCAACGAAACCATCAAATTTTAGCTAGAAACTGTATTTTTGTCGATTTTTATTGAATTTGAACTATATTTCAACGTTTTTTGATGGTTCTGAGCCACCAAACACACTTAAAGCATGCAGAATCGACTCAGAATAGGAAAAGGAGACGTTTAGGTCAATTTTGTGCATTCTGGCGTTCGTAGATACAAGAAAACTGTTAAAATTCTTCAGAAACGTCACTTTTGAAGTGTTTTCTTGTACTTTTAAGCCACTCAGATACCCTACGGGCTCGGAAAGTGCAACGAAACCATCAAATTTTAGCTAGAAACTGTATTTTTGTCGATTTTTATTGAATTTGAACTATATTTCAACGTTTTTTGATGGTTCTGAGCCACCAAACACACTTAAAGCATGCAGAATCGACTCAGAATAGGAAAAGGAGACGTTTAGGTCAATTTTATGCATTCTGGCGTTCGTAGATACAAGAAAACTGTTAAAATTCTTCAGAAACGTCACTTTTGAAGTGTTTTCTTGTACTTTTAAGCCACTCAGATACCCTACGGGCTCGGAAAGTGCAACGAAACCATCAAATTTTAGCTAGAAACTGTATTTTTGTCGATTTTTATTGAATTTGAACTATATTTCAACGTTTTTTGATGGTTCTGAGCCACCAAACACACTTAAAGCATGCAGAATCGACTCAGAATAGGAAAAGGAGACATTTAGGTCAATTTTATGCATTCTGGCGTTCGTAGATACAAGAAAACTGTTAAAATTCTTCAGAAACGTCACTTCTGAAGTGTTTTCTTGTACTTTTAAGCCACTCAGATACCCTACGGGCTCGGAAAGTGCAACGAAACCATCAAATTTTAGCTAGAAACTGTATTTTTGTCGATTTTTATTGAATTTGAACTATATTTCAACGTTTTTTGATGGTTCTGAGCCACCAAACACACTTAAAGCATGCAGAATCGACTCAGAATAGGAAAAGGAGACGTTTAGGTCAATTTTATGCATTCTGGCGTTCGTAGATACAAGAAAACTGTTAAAATTCTTCAGAAACGTCACTTTTGAAGTGTTTTCTTGTACTTTTAAGCCACTCAGATACCTTACGGGCTCGGAAAGTGCAACGAAACCATAAAATTTTGGCTAGAAACTGTATTTTTGTCGATTTTTATTGAATTTGAACTATATTTCAACGTTTTTTGATGGTTCTGAGCCACCAAACACACTTAAAGCATGCAGAATCGACTCAGAATAGGAAAAGGAGACGTTTAGGTCAATTTTATGCATTCTGGCGTTCGTAGATACAAGAAAACTGTTAAAATTCTTCAGAAACGTCACTTTTGAAGTGTTTTCTTGTACTTTTAAGCCACTCAGATACCCTACGGGCTCGGAAAGTGCAACGAAACCATCAAATTTTAGCTAGAAACTGTATTTTTGTCGATTTTTATTGAATTTGAACTCTATTTCAACGTTTTTTGATGGTTCTGAGCCACCAAACACACTTAAAGCATGCAGAATCGACTCAGAATAGGAAAAGGAGACGTTTAGGTCAATTTTATGTATTCTGGCGTTCGTAGATACAAGAAAACTGTTAAAATTCTTCAGAAACGTCACTTTTGAAGTGTTCTCTTGTACTTTTAAGCCACTCAGATACCCTACGGGCTCGGAAAGTGCAACGAAACCATCAAATTTTAGCTAGAAACTGTATTTTTGTCGATTTTTATTGAATTTGAACTATATTTCAACGTTTTTTGATGGTTCTGAGCCACCAAACACACTTAAAGCATGCAGAATCGACTCAGAATAGGAAAAGGAGACGTTTAGGTCAATTTTATGCATTCTGGCGTTCGTAGATACAAGAAAACTGTTAAAATTCTTCAGAAACGTCACTTTTTGAAGTGTTTTCTTGTACTTTTAAGCCACTCAGATACCCTACGGGCTCGGAAAGTGCAACGAAACCATCAAATTTTAGCTAGAAACTGTATTTTTGTCGATTTTTATTGAATTTGAACTATATTTCAACGTTTTTTGATGGTTCTGAGCCACCAAACACACTTAAAGCATGCAGAATCGACTCAGAATAGGAAAAGGAGACGTTTAGGTCAATTTTATGCATTCTGGCGTTCGTAGATACAAGAAAACTGTTAAAATTCTTCAGAAACGTCACTTTTGAAGTGTTTTCTTGTACTTTTAAGCCACTCAGATACCCTACGGGCTCGGAAAGTGCAACGAAACTATCAAATTTTAGCTAGAAACTGTATTTTTGTCGATTTTTATTGAATTTGAACTATATTTCAACGTTTTTTGATGGTTCTGAGCCACCAAACACACTTAAAGCATGCAGAATCGACTCAGAATAGGAAAAGGAGACGTTTAGGTCAATTTTATGCATTCTGGCGTTCGTAGATACAAGAAAACTGTTAAAATTCTTCAGAAACGTCACTTTTGAAGTGTTTTCTTGTACTTTTAAGCCACTCAGATACCCTACGGGCTCGGAAAGTGCAACGAAACCATCAAATTTTAGCTAGAAACTGTATTTTTGTCGATTTTTATTGAATTTGAACTATATTTCAACGTTTTTTGATGGTTCTGAGCCACCAAACACACTTAAAGCATGCAGAATCGACTCAGAATAGGAAAAGGAGACGTTTAGGTCAATTTTATGCATTCTGGCGTTCGTAGATACAAGAAAACTGTTAAAATTCTTCAGAAACGTAACTTTTGAAGTGTTTTCTTGTACTTTTAAGCCACTCAGATACCCTACGGGCTCGGAAAGTGCAACGAAACCATCAAATTTTAGCTAGAAACTGTATTTTTGATCGATTTTTATTGAATTTGAACTATATTTCAACGTTTTTTGATGGTTCTGAGCCACCAAACACACTTAAAGCATGCAGAATCGACTCAGAATAGGAGAAGGAGACGTTTAGGTCAATTTTATGCATTCTGGCGTTCGTAGATACAAGAAAACTGTTAAAATTCTTCAGAAACGTCACTTTTGAAGTGCTTTCTTGTACTTTTAAGCCACTCAGATACCCTACGGGCTCGGAAAGTGCAACGAAACCATCAAATTTCAACTAGAAACTGTATTTTTGTCGATTTTTATTGAATTTGAACTATATTTCAACGTTTTTTGATGGTTCTGAGCCACCAAACACACTTAAAGCATGCAGAATCGACTCAGAATAGGAAAAGGAGACGTTTAGGTCAATTTTATGCATTCTGGCGTTCGTAGATACAAGAAAACTGTTAAAATTCTTCAGAAACGTCACTTTTGAAGTGTTTTCTTGTACTTTTAAGCCACTCAGATACCCTACGGGCTCGGAAAGTGCAACGAAACCATCAAATTTTAACTAGAAACTGTATTTTTGTCGACTTTTATTGTATTTGAACTATATTTCAACGTTTTTTGATGGTTCTGAGCCACCAAACACACTTAAAGCATGCAGAATCGACTCAGAATAGGAAAAGGAGACGTTTAGGTCAATTTTATGCATTCTGGCGTTCGTAGATACAAGAAAACTGTTAAAATTCTTCAGAAACGTCACTTTTGAAGTGTTTTCTTGTACTTTTAAGCCACTCAGATACCCTACGGGCCCGGAAAGTGCAACGAAACCATCAAATTTTAGCTAGAAACTGTATTTTTGTCGATTTTTATTGAATTTGAACTATATTTCAACGTTTTTTGATGGTTCTGAGCCACCAAACACACTTAAAGCATGCAGAATCGACTCAGAATAGGAAAAGGAGACGTTTAGGTCAATTTTATGCATTCTGGCATTCGTAGACACAAGAAAACTGTTAAAATTCTTCAGAAACGTCACTTTTGAAGTGTTTTCTTGTACTTATAAGCCACTCAGATACCCTACGGGCTCGGAAAGTGCAACGAAACCATCAAATTTTAGCTAGAAACTGTATTTTTGTCGATTTTTATTGAATTTGAACTATATTTCAACGTTTTTTGATGGTTCTGAGCCACCAAACACACTTAAAGCATGCAGAATCGACTCAGAATAGGAAAAGGAGACGTTTAGGTCAATTTTATGCATTCTGGCGTTCGTAGATACAAGAAAACTGTTAAAATTCTTCAGAAACGTAACTTTTGAAGTGTTTTCTTGTACTTTTAAGCCACTCAGATACCCTACGGGCTCGGAAAGTGCAACGAAACCATCAAATTTTAGCTAGAAACTGTATTTTTGATCGATTTTTATTGAATTTGAACTATATTTCAACGTTTTTTGATGGTTCTGAGCCACCAAACACACTTAAAGCATGCAGAATCGACTCAGAATAGGAGAAGGAGACGTTTAGGTCAATTTTATGCATTCTGGCGTTCGTAGATACAAGAAAACTGTTAAAATTCTTCAGAAACGTCACTTTTGAAGTGTTTTCTTGTACTTTTAAGCCACTCAGATACCCTGCGGGCTCGGAAAGTGCAACGAAACCATCAAATTTTAGCTAGAAACTGTATTTTTGTCGATTTTTATTGAATTTGAACAATATTTCAACGTTTTTTGATGGTTCTGAGCCACCAAACACACTTAAAGCATGCAGAATCGACTCAGAATAGGAAAAGGAGACGTTTAGGTCAATTTTATGCATTCTGGCGTTCGTAGATACAAGAAAACTGTTAAAATTCTTCAGAAACGTCACTTTTGAAGTGTTTTCTTGTACTTTTAAGCCACTCAGATACCCTACGGGCTCGGAAAGTGCAACGAAACCATCAAATTTTAGCTAGAAACTGTATTTTTGTCGATTTTTATTGAATTTGAACTATATTTCAACGTTTTTTGATGGTTCTGAGCCACCAAACACACTTAAAGCATGCAGAATCGACTCAGAATAGGAAAAGGAGACGTTTAGGTCAATTTTATGCATTCTGGCGTTCGTAGATACAAGAAAACTGTTAAAATTCTTCAGAAACGTCACTTTTGAAGTGTTTTCTTGTACTTTTAAGCCACTCAGATACCCTACGGGCTCGGAAAGTGCAACGAAACCATCAAATTTTAGCTAGAAACTGTATTTTTGTCGATTTTTATTGAATTTGAACTATATTTCAACGTTTTTTGATGGTTCTGAGCCACCAAACACACTTAAAGCATGCAGAATCGACTCAGAATAGGAAAAGGAGACGTTTAGGTCAATTTTATGCATTCTGGCGTTCGTAGATACAAGAAAACTGTTAAAATTCTTCAGAAACGTCACTTTTGAAGTGTTTTCTTGTACTTTTAAGCCACTCAGATACCCTACGGGCTCGGAAAGTGCAACGAAACCATCAAATTTTAGCTAGAAACTGTATTTTTGTCGATTTTTATTGAATTTGAACTATATTTCAACGTTTTTTGATGGTTCTGAGCCACCAAACACACTTAAAGCATGCAGAATCGACTCAGAATAGGAAAAGGAGACGTTTAGGTCAATTTTATGCATTCTGGCGTTCGTAGATACAAGAAAACTGTTAAAATTCTTCAGAAACGTCACTTTTGAAGTGTTTTCTTGTACTTTTAAGCCACTCAGATACCCTACGGGCTCGGAAAGTGCAACGAAACCATCAAATTTTAGCTAGAAACTGTATTTTTGTCGATTTTTATTGAATTTAAACTATATTTCAACGTTTTTTGATGGTTCTGAGCAACCAAACACACTTAAAGCATGCAGAATCGACTCAGAATAGGAAAAGGAGACGTTTAGGTCAATTTTATGCATTCTGGCGTTCGTAGATACAAGAAAACTGTTAAAATTCTTCAGAAACGTCACTTTTGAAGTGTTTTCTTGTACTTTTAAGCCACTCAGATACCCTACGGGCTCGGAAAGTGCAACGAAACCATCAAATTTTAGCTAGAAACTGTATTTTTGTCGATTTTTATTGAATTTGAACTATATTTCAACGTTTTTTGATGGTTCTGAGCCACCAAACACACTTAAAGCATGCAGAATCGACTCAGAATAGGAAAAGGAGACGTTTAGGTCAATTTTATGCATTCTGGCGTTCGTAGATACAAGAAAACTGTTAAAATTCTTCAGAAACGTCACTTTTGAAGTGTTTTCTTGTACTTTTAAGCCACTCAGATACCCTACGGGCTCGGAAAGTGCAACGAAACCATCAAATTTTAGCTAGAAACTGTATTTTTGTCGATTTTTATTGAATTTGAACTATATTTCAACGTTTTTTGATGGTTCTGAGCCACCAAACACACTTAAAGCATGCAGAATCGACTCAGAATAGGAAAAGGAGACGTTTAGGTCAATTTTATGCATTCTGGCGTTCGTAGATACAAGAAAACTGTTAAAATTCTTCAGAAACGTCACTTTTGAAGTGTTTTCTTGTACTTTTAAGCCACTCAGATACCCTACGGGCTCGGAAAGTGCAACGAAACCATCAAATTTTAGCTAGAAACTGTATTTTTGTCGATTTTTATTGAATTTGAACTATATTTCAACGTTTTTTGATGGTTCTGAGCCACCAAACACACTTAAAGCATGCAGAATCGACTCAGAATAGGAAAAGGAGACGTTTAGGTCAATTTTATGCATTCTGGCGTTCGTAGATACAAGAAAACTGTTAAAATTCTTCAGAAACGTCACTTTTGAAGTGTTTTCTTGTACTTTTAAGCCACTCAGATACCCTACGGGCTCGGAAAGTGCAACGAAACCATCAAATTTTAGCTAGAAACTGTATTTTTGTCGATTTTTATTGAATTTGAACTATATTTCAACGTTTTTTGATGGTTCTGAGCCACCAAACACACTTAAAGCATGCAGAATCGACTCAGAATAGGAAAAGGAGACGTTTAGGTCAATTTTATGCATTCTGGCGTTCGTAGATACAAGAAAACTGTTAAAATTCTTCAGAAACGTCACTTTTGAAGTGTTTTCTTGTACTTTTAAGCCACTCAGATACCCTACGGGCTCGGAAAGTGCAACGAAACCATCAAATTTTAGCTAGAAACTGTATTTTTGTCGATTTTTATTGAATTTGAACTATATTTCAACGTTTTTTGATGGTTCTGAGCCACCAAACACACTTAAAGCATGCAGAATCGACTCAGAATAGGAAAAGGAGACGTTTAGGTCAATTTTATGCATTCTGGCGTTCGTAGATACAAGAAAACTGTTAAAATTCTTCAGAAACGTCACTTTTGAAGTGTTTTCTTGTACTTTTAAGCCACTCAGATACCCTACGGGCTCGGAAAGTGCAACGAAACCATCAAATTTTAGCTAGAAACTGTATTTTTGTCGATTTTTATTGAATTTGAACTATATTTCAACGTTTTTTGATGGTTCTGAGCCACCAAACACACTTAAAGCATGCAGAATCGACTCAGAATAGGAAAAGGAGACGTTTAGGTCAATTTTATGCATTCTGGCGTTCGTAGATACAAGAAAACTGTTAAAATTCTTCAGAAACGTCACTTTTGAAGTGTTTTCTTGTACTTTTAAGCCACTCAGATACCCTACGGGCTCGGAAAGTGCAACGAAACCATCAAATTTTAGCTAGAAACTGTATTTTTGTCGATTTTTATTGAATTTGAACTATATTTCAACGTTTTTTGATGGTTCTGAGCCACCAAACACACTTAACACTAGAACCGCCGAAAATTCCACATACCTGGAACCGCCGCCCCGGTCAAATTGACCGGTGATTAAAACTCGGTTTTTTCGATTGTTTTTATGAATTAGCATATCTATTTACATAAAAGGAAACGCAAAATACATAAATAATTGTTACCTTAACGTAATTATCTTAAATGTTGTTACAATTTTTGTAGTATGATGTTTTAAATTCATATAAACCACATAGGTTCTTTTTTTTAGTTCTCACACATAAGTTTTATTTTCACATTTATTTTCTAGATATGTACGTCTTTTACGAGATTGATGACATATCTTTGATCCACCCTCACAATTATTGGAGTATTGTAGGTCTTTTTTGTTTTGGGCTATTCTACGAGTGTTCTGTTGCACTCGACCAAGCAATATCCACCATCATCGTGTATCACAAACTGTGTCACGGTCAGATTCTCCACCACATTGTTCTTTACTCCGAACAAGGTGAGAAAGTATTTCATTTTCCCTATCAATATAGATAATTTAGAATCATACTCCGAATTTTTTGGTGGAAGATATTCCAGTTAGTCTAAATATGCTAACGCCTGTGCAGCTATGAGGCCTTTCCTGGACCACATACAATTCAGTTTGTATATAGGTAAGTATAGAATACTAACACTAAACAGAAAGCATGCCCTTTCGAAGTACAACAGAGCAATTTTTATGTTCACAAATTTACAGGCTGTAATTTGCAAAAATTTTGTACGCATGCGCAAAATCAGTTCTGCGCATGTGTGGCACAAGTAGAAACAGGTTCTTAGCCGAGTGTAAGAATTAACACGTTGAAATAAGTACGAACAAAAACTAACAAAGAGTAAAAGCTCTGATTGTTTGATGCAGATATATGCCTTTTTGTCATTTTAGAAATGTTGAAAATTTAAATTTATTTACATTTGGTGCAAGTCAAACTGTATAATTCATTCAACTGCTCCCAGAAAATAAACTAAATGACATATACATTTAATCAAAATATAATATTAACGTTCCGGTCAATCTGACCGGGCCGGCTTCTTCAGGAAAAAATTTCCAAAAGAGCGCTCAGAATTTTTCAAAATGTTCAAAATTTTGTGACAGCATTGCCAAAGATAAATTAGGAAAACTCAGAAGATTGCAAGATCATAGAAAAATTATTTCCGTTAAAAAAAAAAACTTTAAAATCGGAAAACGGTCAAATTGACCGGTGCGGCGGTTCTAGTGTTAAAGCATGCAGAATCGACTCAGAATAGGAAAAGGAGACGTTTAGGTCAATTTTATGCATTCTGGCGTTCGTAGATACAAGAAAACTGTTAAAATTCTTCAGAAACGTCACTTTTGAAGTGTTTTCTTGTACTTTTAAGCCACTCAGATACCCTACGGGCTCGGAAAATGCAACGAAACCATCAAATTTTAGCTAGAAACTGTATTTTTGTCGATTTTTATTGAATTTGAACTATATTTCAACGTTTTTTGATGGTTCTGAGCCACCAAACACACTTAAAGCATGCAGAATCGACTCAGAATAGGAAAAGGAGACGTTTAGGTCAATTTTATGCATTCTGGCGTTCGTAGATACAAGAAAACTGTTAAAATTCTTCAGAAACGTCACTTTTGAAGTGTTTTCTTGTACTTTTAAGCCACTCAGATACCCTACGGGCTCGGAAAGTGCAACGAAACCATCAAATTTTAGCTAGAAACTGTATTTTTGTCGATTTTTATTGAATTTGAACTATATTTCAACGTTTTTTGATGGTTCTGAGCCACCAAACACACTTAAAGCATGCAGAATCGACTCAGAATAGGAAAAGGAGACGTTTAGGTCAATTTTATGCATTCTGGCGTTCGTAGATACAAGAAAACTGTTAAAATTCTTCAGAAACGTCACTTTTGAAGTGTTTTCTTGTACTTTTAAGCCACTCAGATACCCTACGGGCTCGGAAAGTGCAACGAAACCATCAAATTTTAGCTAGAAACTGTATTTTTGTCGATTTTTATTGAATTTGAACTATATTTCAACGTTTTTTGATGGTTCTGAGCCACCAAACACACTTAAAGCATGCAGAATCGACTCAGAATAGGAAAAGGAGACGTTTAGGTCAATTTTATGCATTCTGGCGTTCGTAGATACAAGAAAACTGTTAAAATTCTTCAGAAACGTCACTTTTGAAGTGTTTTCTTGTACTTTTAAGCCACTCAGATACCCTACGGGCTCGGAAAGTGCAACGAAACCATCAAATTTTAGCTAGAAACTGTATTTTTGTCGATTTTTATTGAATTTGAACTATATTTCAACGTTTTTTGATGGTTCTGAGCCACCAAACACACTTAAAGCATGCAGAATCGACTCAGAATAGGAAAAGGAGACGTTTAGGTCAATTTTATGCATTCTGGCGTTCGTAGATACAAGAAAACTGTTAAAATTCTTCAGAAACGTCACTTTTGAAGTGTTTTCTTGTACTTTTAAGCCACTCAGATACCCTACGGGCTCGGAAAGTGCAACGAAACCATAAAATTTTAGCTAGAAACTGTATTTTTGTCGATTTTTATTGAATTTGAACTATATTTCAACGTTTTTTGATGGTTCTGAGCCACCAAACACACTTAAAGCATGCAGAATCGACTCAGAATAGGAAAAGGAGACGTTTAGGTCAATTTTATGCATTCTGGCGTTCGTAGATACAAGAAAACTGTTAAAATTCTTCAGAAACGTCACTTTTGAAGTGTTTTCTTGTACTTTTAAGCCACTCAGATACCCTACGGGCTCGGAAAGTGCAACGAAACCATCAAATTTTAGCTAGAAACTGTATTTTTGTCGATTTTTATTGAATTTGAACTATATTTCAACGTTTTTTGATGGTTCTGAGCCACCAAACACACTTAAAGCATGCAGAATCGACTCAGAATAGGAAAAGGAGACGTTTAGGTCAATTGTATGCATTCTGGCGTTCGTAGATACAAGAAAACTGTTAAAATTCTTCAGAAACGTCACTTTTGAAGTGTTTTCTTGTACTTTTAAGCCACTCAGATACCCTACGGGCTCGGAAAGTGCAACGAAACCATCAAATTTTAGCTAGAAACTGTATTTTTGTCGATTTTTATTGAATTTGAACTATATTTTCAACGTTTTTTGATGGTTCTGAGCCACCAAACACACTTAAAGCATGCAGAATCGACTCAGAATAGGAAAAGGAGACGTTTAGGTCAATTTTATGCATTCTGGCGTTCGTAGATACAAGAAAACTGTTAAAATTCTTCAGAAACGTCACTTTTGAAGTGTTTTCTTGTACTTTTAAGCCAATCAGATACCCTACGGGCTCGGAAAGTGCAACGAAACCATCAAATTTTAGCTAGAAACTGTATTTTTGTCGATTTTTATTGAATTTGAACTATATTTCAACGTTTTTTGATGGTTCTGAGCCACCAAACACACTTAAAGCATGCAGAATCGACTCAGAATAGGAAAAGGAGACGTTTAGGTCAATTTTATGCATTCTGGCGTTCGTAGATACAAGAAAACTGTTAAAATTCTTCAGAAGCGTCACTTTTGAAGTGTTTTCTTGTACTTTTAAGCCAATCAGATACCCTACGGGCTCGGAAAGTGCAACGAAACCATCAAATTTTAGCTAGAAACTGTATTTTTGTCGATTTTTATTGAATTTGAACTATATTTCAACGTTTTTTGATGGTTCTGAGCCACCAAACACACTTAAAGCATGCAGAATCGACTCAGAATAGGAAAAGGAGACGTTTAGGTCAATTTTATGCATTCTTGCGTTCGTAGATACAAGAAAACTGTTAAAATTCTTCAGAAACGTCACTTTTGAAGTGTTTTCTTGTACTTTTAAGCCAGTCAGATACCCTACGGGCTCGGAAAGTGCAACGAAACCATCAAATTTTAGCTAGAAACTGTATTTTTGTCGATTTTTATTGAATTTGAACTATATTTCAACGTTTTTTGATGGTTCTGAGCCACCAAACACACTTAAAGCATGCAGAATCGACTCAGAATAGGAAAAGGAGAGGTTTAGGTCAATTTTATGCATTCTGGCGTTCGTAGATACAAGAAAACTGTTAAAATTCTTCAGTAACGTCACTTTTGAAGTGTTTTCTTGTACTTTTAAGCCAATCAGATACCCTACGGGCTCGGAAAGTGCAACGAAACCATCAAATTTTAGCTAGAAACTGTATTTTTGTCGATTTTTATTGAATTTGAACTATATTTCAACGTTTTTTGATGGTTCTGAGCCACCAAACACACTTAAAGCATGCAGAATGGACTCAGAATAGGAAAAGGAGACGTTTAGGTCAATTTTATGCATTCTGGCGTTCGTAGATACAAGAAAACTGTTAAAATTCTTCAGAAACGTCACTTTTGAAGTGTTTTCTTGTACTTTTAAGCCAATCAGATACCCTGCGGGCTCGGAAAGTGCAACGAAACCATCAAATTTTAGCTAGAAACTGTGTTTTTGTCGATTTTTATTGAATTTGAACTATATTTCAACGTTTTTTGATGGTTCTGAGCCACCAAACACACTTAAAGCATGCAGAATCGACTCGGAATAGGAAAAGGAGACGTTTAGGTCAATTTTATGCATTCTGGCGTTCGTAGATACAAGAAAACTGTTAAAATTCTTCAGAAACGTCACTTTTGAAGTGTTTTCTTGTACTTTTAAGCCAATCAGATACCCTACGGGCTCGGAAAGTGCAACGACACCATCAAATTTTTGGCTAGAAACTGTATTTTTGTCGATTTTTATTGAATTTGAACTATATTTCAACGTTTTTTGATGGTTCTGAGCCACCAAACACACTTAAAGCATGCAGAATCGACTCAGAATAGGAAAAGGAGACGTTTAGGTCAATTTTATGCATTCTGGCGTTCGTAGATACAAGAAAACTGTTAAAATTCTTCAGAAACGTCACTTTTGAAGTGTTTTCTTGTACTTTTAAGCCAATCAGATACCCTACGGGCTCGGAAAGTGCAACGAAACCATCAAATTTTAGCTACAAACTGTATTTTTGTCGATTTTTATTGAATTTGAGCTATATTTCAACGTTTTTTGATGGTTCTGAGCCACCAAACACACTTAAAGCATGCAGAATCGACTCAGAATAGGAAAAGGAGACGTTTAGGTCAATTTTATGCATTCTGGCGTTCGTAGATACAAGAAAACTGTTAAAATTCTTCAGAAACGTCACTTTTGAAGTGTTTTCTTGTACTTTTAAGCCAATCAGATACCCTACGGGCTCGGAAAGTGCAACGAAACCATCAAATTTTAGCTAGAAACTGTATTTCTGTCGATTTTTATTGAATTTGAACTATATTTCAACGTTTTTTGATGGTTCTGAGCCACCAAACACACTTAAAGCATGCAGAATCGACTCAGAATAGGAAAAGGAGACGTTTAGGTCAATTTTATGCATTCTGGCGTTCGTAGATACAAGAAAACTGTTAAAGTTCTTCAGAAACGTCACTTTTGAAGTGTTTTCTTGTACTTTTAAGCCAATCAGATACCCTACGGGCTCGGAAAGTGCAACGAAACCATCAAATTTTAGCTAGAAACTGTATTTTTGTCGATTTTTATTGAATTTGAACTATATTTCAACGTTTTTTGATGGTTCTGAGCCACCAAACACACTTAAAGCATGCAGAATCGACTCAGAATAGGAAAAGGAGACGTTTAGGTCAATTTTATGCATTCTGGCGTTCGTAGATACAAGAAAACTGTTAAAATTCTTCAGAAACGTCACTTTTGAAGTGTTTTCTTGTACTTTTAAGCTAATCAGATACCCTACGGGCTCGGAAAGTGCAACGAAACCATCAAATTTTAGCTAGAAACTGTATTTCTGTCGATTTTTATTGAATTTGAACTATATTTCAAAGTTTTTTGATGGTTCTGAGCCACCAAACACACTTAAAGCATGCAGAATCGACTCAGAATAGGAAAAGGAGACGTTTAGGTCAATTTTATGCATTCTGGCGTTCGTAGATACAAGAAAACTGTTAAAGTTCTTCAGAAACGTCACTTTTGAAGTGTTTTCTTGTAATTTTAAGCCAATCAGATACCCAACGGGCACGGAAAGTGCAACGAAACCATCCAATTTTAGCTAGAAACTGTATTTTTGTCGATTTTTATTGAATTTGAACTATATTTCAACGTTTTTTGATGGTTCTGAGCCACCAAACACACTTAAAGCATGCAGAATCGACTCAGAATAGGAAAAGGAGACGTTTAGGTCAATTTTATGCATTCTGGCGTTCGTAGATACAAGAAAACTGTTAAAATTCTTCAGAAACGTCACTTTTGAAGTGTTTTCTTGTACTTTTAAGCCAATCAGATACCCTACGGGCTCGGAAAGTGCAACGACACCATCAAATTTTAGCTAGAAACTGTATTTTTGTCGATTTTTATTGAATTTGAACTATATTTCAACGTTTTTTGATGGTTCTGAGCCACCAAACACACTTAAAGCATGCCGAATCGACTCAGAATAGGAAAAGGAGACGTTTAGGTCAATTTTATGCATTCTGGCGTTCGTAGATACAAGAAAACTGTTAAAATTCTTCAGAAACGTCACTTTTGAAGTGTTTTCTTGTACTTTTAAGCCAATCAGATACCCTACGGGCTCGGAAAGTGCAACGAAACCATCAAATTTTAGCTACAAACTGTATTTTTGTCGATTTTTATTGAATTTGAACTATATTTCAACGTTTTTTGATGGTTCTGAGCCACCAAACACACTTAAAGCATGCAGAATCGACTCAGAATAGGAAAAGGAGACGTTTAGGTCAATTTTATGCACTCTGGCGTTCGTAGATACAAGAAAACTGTTAAAATTCTTCAGAAACGTCACTTTTGAAGTGTTTTCTTGTACTTTTAAGCCAATCAGATACCCTACGGGCTCGGAAAGTGCAACGAAACCATCAAATTTTAGCTAGAAACTGTATTTCTGTCGATTTTTATTGAATTTGAACTATATTTCAACGTTTTTTGATGGTTCTGAGCCACCAAACACACTTAAAGCATGCAGAATCGACTCAGAATAGGAAAAGGAGACGTTTAGGTCAATTTTATGCATTCTGGCGTTCGTAGATACAAGAAAACTGTTAAAGTTCTTCAGAAACGTCACTTTTGAAGTGTTTTCTTGTACTTTTAAGCCAATCAGATACCCTACGGGCTCGGAAAGTGCAACGAAACCATCAAATTTTAGCTAGAAACTGTATTTTTGTCGATTTTTATTGAATTTGAACTATATTTCAACGTTTTTTGATGGTTCTGAGCCACCAAACACACTTAAAGCATGCAGAATCGACTCAGAATAGGAAAAGGAGACGTTTAGGTCAATTTTATGCATTCTGGCGTTCGTAGATACAAGAAAACTGTTAAAATTCTTCAGAAACGTCACTTTTGAAGTGTTTTCTTGTAATTTTAAGCCAATCAGATACCCTACGGGCTCGGAAAGTGCAACGAAACCATCAAATTTTAGCTAGAAACTGTATTTTTGTCGATTTTTATTGAATTTGAACTATTTTTCAACGTTTTTTGATGGTTCTGAGCCACCAAACACACTTAAAGCATGCAGAATCGACTCAGAATAGGAAATGGAGACGTTTAGGTCAATTTTATGCATTCTGGCGTTCGTAGATACAAGAAAACTGTTAAAATTTTTCAGAAACGTCACTTTTGAAGTGTTTTCTTGTACTTTTAAGCCAATCAGATACCCTACGAGCTCGGAAAGTGCAACGAAACCATCAAATTTTAGCTAGAAACTGTATTTTTGTCGATTTTTATTGAATTTGAACTATATTTCAACGTTTTTTGATGGTTCTGAGCCACCAAACACACTTAAAGCATGCAGAATCGACTCAGAATAGGAAAAGGAGACGTTTAGGTCAATTTTATGCATTCTGGCGTTCGTAGATACAAGAAAACTGTTAAAATTCTTCAGAAACGTCACTTTTGAAGTGTTTTCTTGTACTTTTAAGCCAATCAGATACCCTACGGGCTCGGAAAGTGCAACGAAACCATCAAATTTTAGCTAGAAACTGTATTTTTGTCGATTTTTATTGAATTTGAACTATATTTCAACGTTTTTTGATGGTTCTGAGCCACCAAACACACTTAAAGCATGCAGAATCGACTCAGAATAGGAAAAGGAGACGTTTAGGTCAATTTTATGCATTCTGGCGTTCGTAGATACAAGAAAACTGTTAAAATTCTTCAGAAACGTCACTTTTGAAGTGTTTTCTTGTACTTTTAAGCCAATCAGATACCCTACGGGCTCGGAAAGTGCAACGAAACCATCAAATTTTAGCTAGAAACTGTATTTTTGTCGATTTTTATTGAATTTGAACTATATTTCAACGTTTTTTGATGGTTCTGAGCCACCAAACACACTTAAAGCATGCAGAATCGACTCAGAATAGGAAAAGGAGACGTTTAGGTCAATTTTATGCATTCTGGCGTTCGTAGATACAAGAAAACTGTTAAAACTCTTCAGAAACGTCACTTTTGAAGTGTTTTCTTGTACTTTTAAGCCAATCAGATACCCTACGGGCTCGGAAAGTGCAACGAAACCATCAAATTTTAGCTAGAAACTGTATTTTTGTCGATTTTTATTGAATTTGAACTATATTTCAACGTTTTTTGATGGTTCTGAGCCACCAAACACACTTAAAGCATGCAGAATCGACTCAGAATAGGAAAAGGAGACGTTTAGGTCAATTTTATGCATTCTGGCGTTCGTAGATACAAGAAAACTGTTAAAATTCTTCAGAAACGTCACTTTTGAAGTGTTTTCTTGTACTTTTAAGCCAATCAGATACCCTACGGGCTCGGAAAGTGCAACGAAACCATCAAATTTTAGCTAGAAACTGTATTTTTGTCGATTTTTATTGAATTTGAACTATATTTCAACGTTTTTTGATGGTTCTGAGCCACCAGACACACTTAAAGCATGCAGAATCGACTCAGAATAGGAAAAGGAGACGTTTAGGTCAATTTTATGCATTCTGGCGTTCGTAGATACAAGAAAACTGTTAAAATTCTTCAGAAACGTCACTTTTGAAGTGTTTTCTTGTACTTTTAAGCCAATCAGATACCCTACGGGCTCGGAAAGTGCAACGAAACCATCAAATTTTAGCTAGAAACTGTATTTTTGTCGATTTTTATTGAATTTGAACTATATTTCAACGTTTTTTGATGGTTCTGAGCCACCAAACACACTTAAAGCATGCAGAATCGACTCAGAATAGGAAAAGGAGACGTTTAGATCAATTTTATGCATTCTGGCGTTCGTAGATACAAGAAAACTGTTAAAATTCTTCAGAAACGTCACTTTTGAAGTGTTTTCTTGTACTTTTAAGCCAATCAGATACCCTACGGGCTCGGAAAGTGCAACGAAACCATCAAATTTTAGCTAGAAACTGTATTTTTGTCGATTTTTATTGAATTTGAACTATATTTCAACGTTTTTTGATGGTTCTGAGCCACCAAAAACACTTAAAGCATGCAGAATCGACTCAGAATAGGAAAAGGAGACGTTTAGGTCAATTTTATGCATTCTGGCGTTCGTAGATACAAGAAAACTGTTAAAATTCTTCAGAAACGTCACTTTTGAAGTGTTTTCTTGTACTTTTAAGCCAATCAGATACCCTACGGGCTCGGAAAGTGCAACGAAACCATCAAATTTTAGCTAGAAACTGTATTTTTGTCGATTTTTATTGAATTTGAACTATATTTCAACGTTTTTTGATGGTTCTGAGCCACCAAACACACTTAAAGCATGCAGAATCGACTCAGAATAGGAAATGGAGACGTTTAGGTCAATTTTATGCATTCTGGCGTTCGTAGATACAAGAAGACTGTTAAAATTCTTCAGAAACGTCACTTTTGAAGTGTTTTCTTGTACTTTTAAGCCAATCAGATACCCTACGAGCTCGGAAAGTGCAACGAAACCATCAAATTTTAGCTAGAAACTGTATTTTTGTCGATTTTTATTGAATTTGAACTATATTTCAACGTTTTTTGATGGTTCTGAGCCACCAAACACACTTAAAGCATGCAGAATCGACTCAGAATAGGAAAAGGAGACGTTTAGGTCAATTTTATGCATTCTGGCGTTCGTAGATACAAGAAAACTGTTAAAATTCTTCAGAAACGTCACTTTTGAAGTGTTTTCTTGTACTTTTAAGCCAATCAGATACCCTACGGGCTCGGAAAGTGCAACGAAACCATCAAATTTTAGCTAGAAACTGTATTTTTGTCGATTTTTATTGAATTTGAACTATATTTCAACGTTTTTTGATGGTTCTGAGCCACCAAACACACTTAAAGCATGCAGAATCGACTCAGAATAGGAAAAGGAGACGTTTAGGTCAATTTTATGCATTCTGGCGTTCGTAGATACAAGAAAACTGTTAAAATTCTTCAGAAACGTCACTTTTGAAGTGTTTTCTTGTACTTTTAAGCCAATCAGATACCCTACGGGCTCGGAAAGTGCAACGAAACCATCAAATTTTAGCTAGAAACTGTATTTTTGTCGATTTTTATTGAATTTGAACTATATTTCAACGTTTTTTGATGGTTCTGAGCCACCAAACACACTTAAAGCATGCAGAATCGACTCAGAATAGGAAAAGGAGACGTTTAGGTCAATTTTATGCATTCTGGCGTTCGTAGATACAAGAAAACTGTTAAAATTCTTCAGAAACGTCACTTTTGAAGTGTTTTCTTGTACTTTTAAGCCAATCAGATACCCTACGGGCTCGGAAAGTGCAACGAAACCATCAAATTTTAGCTAGAAACTGTATTTTTGTCGATTTTTATTGAATTTGAACTATATTTCAATGTTTTTTGATGGTTCTGAGCCACCAAACACACTTAAAGCATGCAGAATCGACTCAGAATAGGAAAAGGAGACGTTTAGGTCAATTTTATGCATTCTGGCGTTCGTAGATACAAGAAAACTGTTAAAATTCTTCAGAAACGTCACTTTTGAAGTGTTTTCTTGTACTTTTAAGCCAATCAGATACCCTGCGGGCTCGGAAAGTGCAACGAAACCATCAAATTTTAGCTAGAAACTGTATTTTTGTCGATTTTTATTGAATTTGAACTATATTTCAACGTTTTTTGATGGTTCTGAGCCACCAAACACACTTAAAGCATGCAGAATCGACTCAGAATAGGAAAAGGAGACGTTTAGGTCAATTTTATGCATTCTGGCGTTCGTAGATACAAGAAAACTGTTAAAATTCTTCAGAAACGTCACTTTTGAAGTGTTTTCTTGTACTTTTAAGCCAATCAGATACCCTACGGGCTCGGAAAGTGCAACGAAACCATCAAATTTTAGCTAGAAACTGTATTTTTGTCGATTTTTATTGAATTTGAACTATATTTCAAGTTTTTTGATGGTTCTGAGCCACCAAACACACTTAAAGCATGCAGAATCGACTCAGAATAGGAAAAGGAGACGTTTAGGTCAATTTTATGCATTCTGGCGTTCGTAGATACAAGAAAACTGTTAAAATTCTTCAGAAAAGTCACTTTTGAAGTGTTTTCTTGTACTTTTAAGCCAATCAGATACCCTACGGGCTCGGAAAGTGCAACGAAACCATCAAATTTTAGCTAGAAACTGTATTTTTGTCGATTTTTATTGAATTTGAACTATATTTCAACGTTTTTTGATGGTTCTGAGCCACCAAACACACTTAAAGCATGCAGAATCGACTCAGAATAGGAAAAGGAGACGTTTAGGTCAATTTTATGCATTCTGGCGTTCGTAGATACAAGAAAACTGTTAAAATTCTTCAGAAACGTCACTTTTGAAGTGTTTTCTTGTACTTTTAAGCCAATCAGATACCCTACGGGCTCGGAAAGTGCAACGAAACCATCAAATTTTAGCTAGAAACTGTATTTTTGTCGATTTTTATTGAATTTGAACTATATTTCAACGTTTTTTGATGGTTCTGAGCCACCAAACACACTTAAAGCATGCAGAATCGACTCAGAATAGGAAAAGGAGACGTTTAGGTCAATTTTATGCATTCTGGCGTTCGTAGATACAAGAAAACTGTTAAAATTCTTCAGAAACGTCACTTTTGAAGTGTTTTCTTGTACTTTTAAGCCAATCAGATACCCTACGGGCTCGGAAAGTGCAACGAAACCATCAAATTTTAGCTAGAAACTGTATTTTTGTCGATTTTTATTGAATTTGAACTATATTTCAACGTTTTTTGATGGTTCTGAGCCACCAAACACACTTAAAGCATGCAGAATCGACTCAGAATAGGAAAAGGAGACGTTTAGGTCAATTTTATGCATTCTGGCGTTCGTAGATACAAGAAAACTGTTAAAATTCTTCAGAAACGTCACTTTTGAAGTGTTTTCTTGTACTTTTAAGCCAATCAGATACCCTACGGGCTCGGAAAGTGCAACGAAACCATCAAATTTTAGCTAGAAACTGTATTTTTGTCGATTTTTATTGAATTTGAACTATATTTCAACGTTTTTTGATGGTTCTGAGCCACCAAACACACTTAAAGCATGCAGAATCGACTCAGAATAGGAAAAGGAGACGTTTAGGTCAATTTTATGCATTCTGGCGTTCGTAGATACAAGAAAACTGTTAAAATTCTTCAGAAACGTCACTTTTGAAGTGTTTTCTTGTACTTTTAAGCCAATCAGATACCCTACGGGCTCGGAAAGTGCAACGAAACCATCAAATTTTAGCTAGAAACTGTATTTTTGTCGATTTTTATTGAATTTGAACTATATTTCAACGTTTTTTGATGGTTCTGAGCCACCAAAAACACTTAAAGCATGCAGAATCGACTCAGAATAGGAAAGGGGACGTTTAGGTCAATTTTATGCATTCTGGCGTTCGTAGATACAAGAAAACTGTTAAAATTCTTCAGAAACGTCACTTTTGAAGTGTTTTCTTGTACTTTTAAGCCAATCAGATACCCTACGGGCTCGGAAAGTGCAACGAAACCATCAAATTTTAGCTAGAAACTGTATTTTTGTCGATTTTTATTGAATTTGAACTATATTTCAACGTTTTTTGATGGTTCTGAGCCACCAAACACACTTAAAGCATGCAGAATCGACTCAGAATAGGAAATGGAGACGTTTAGGTCAATTTTATGCATTCTGGCGTTCGTAGATACAAGAAGACTGTTAAAATTCTTCAGAAACGTCACTTTTGAAGTGTTTTCTTGTACTTTTAAGCCAATCAGATACCCTACGAGCTCGGAAAGTGCAACGAAACCATCAAATTTTAGCTAGAAACTGTATTTTTGTCGATTTTTATTGAATTTGAACTATATTTCAACGTTTTTTGATGGTTCTGAGCCACCAAACACACTTGAAGCATGCAGAATCGACTCAGAATAGGAAAAGGAGACGTTTAGGTCAATTTTATGCATTCTGGCGTTCGTAGATACAAGAAAACTGTTAAAATTCTTCAGAAACGTCACTTTTGAAGTGTTTTCTTGTACTTTTAAGCCAATCAGATACCCTACGGGCTCGGAAAGTGCAACGAAACCATCAAATTTTAGCTAGAAACTGTATTTTTGTCGATTTTTATTGAATTTGAACTATATTTCAACGTTTTTTGATGGTTCTGAGCCACCAAACACACTTAAAGCATGCAGAATCGACTCAGAATAGGAAAAGGAGACGTTTAGGTCAATTTTATGCATTCTGGCGTTCGTAGATACAAGAAAACTGTTAAAATTCTTCAGAAACGTCACTTTTGAAGTGTTTTCTTGTACTTTTAAGCCAATCAGATACCCTACGGGCTCGGAAAGTGCAACGAAACCATCAAATTTTAGCTAGAAACTGTATTTTTGTCGATTTTTATTGAATTTGAACTATATTTCAACGTTTTTTGATGGTTCTGAGCCACCAAACACACTTAAAGCATGCAGAATCGACTCAGAATAGGAAAAGGAGACGTTTAGGTCAATTTTATGCATTCTGGCGTTCGTAGATACAAGAAAACTGTTAAAATTCTTCAGAAACGTCACTTTTGAAGTGTTTTCTTGTACTTTTAAGCCAATCAGATACCCTACGGGCTCGGAAAGTGCAACGAAACCATCAAATTTTAGCTAGAAACTGTATTTTTGTCGATTTTTATTGATTATTGAATTTGAACTATATTTCAACGTTTTTTGATGGTTCTGAGCCACCAAACACACTTAAAGCATGCAGAATCGACTCAGAATAGGAAAAGGAGACGTTTAGGTCAATTTTATGCATTCTGGCGTTCGTAGATACAAGAAAACTGTTAAAATTCTTCAGAAACGTCACTTTTGAAGTGTTTTCTTGTACTTTTAAGCCAATCAGATACCCTACGGGCTCGGAAAGTGCAACGAAACCATCAAATTTTAGCTAGAAACTGTATTTTTGTCGATTTTTATTGAATTTGAACTATATTTCAACGTTTTTTGATGGTTCTGAGCCACCAAACACACTTAAAGCATGCAGAATCGACTCAGAATAGGAAAAGGAGACGTTTAGGTTAATTTTATGCATTCTGGCGTTCGTAGATACAAGAAAACTGTTAAAACTCTTCAGAAACGTCACTTTTGAAGTGTTTTCTTGTACTTTTAAGCCAATCAGATACCCTACGGGCTCGGAAAGTGCAACGAAACCATCAAATTTTAGCTAGAAACTGTATTTTTGTCGATTTTTATTGAATTTGAACTATATTTCAACGTTTTTTGATGGTTCTGAGCCACCAAACACACTTAAAGCATGCAGAATCGACTCAGAATAGGAAAAGGAGACGTTTAGGTCAATTTTATGCATTCTGGCGTTCGTAGATACAAGAAAACTGTTAAAATTCTTCAGAAACGTCACTTTTGAAGTGTTTTCTTGTACTTTTAAGCCAATCAGATACCCTACGGGCTCGGAAAGTGCAACGAAACCATCAAATTTTAGCTAGAAACTGTATTTTTGTCGATTTTTATTGAATTTGAACTATATTTCAATGTTTTTTGATGGTTCTGAGCCACCAAACACACTTAAAGCATGCAGAATCGACTCAGAATAGGAAAAGGAGACGTTTAGGTCAATTTTATGCATTCTGGCGTTCGTAGATACAAGAAAACTGTTAAAATTCTTCAGAAACGTCACTTTTGAAGTGTTTTCTTGTACTTTTAAGCCAATCAGATACCCTGCGGGCTCGGAAAGTGCAACGAAACCATCAAATTTTAGCTAGAAACTGTATTTTTGTCGATTTTTATTGAATTTGAACTATATTTCAACGTTTTTTGATGGTTCTGAGCCACCAAACACACTTAAAGCATGCAGAATCGACTCAGAATAGGAAAAGGAGACGTTTAGGTCAATTTTATGCATTCTGGCGTTCGTAGATACAAGAAAACTGTTAAAATTCTTCAGAAACGTCACTTTTGAAGTGTTTTCTTGTACTTTTAAGCCAATCAGATACCCTACGGGCTCGGAAAGTGCAACGAAACCATCAAATTTTAGCTAGAAACTGTATTTTTGTCGATTTTTATTGAATTTGAACTATATTTCAAGTTTTTTGATGGTTCTGAGCCACCAAACACACTTAAAGCATGCAGAATCGACTCAGAATAGGAAAAGGAGACGTTTAGGTCAATTTTATGCATTCTGGCGTTCGTAGATACAAGAAAACTGTTAAAATTCTTCAGAAAAGTCACTTTTGAAGTGTTTTCTTGTACTTTTAAGCCAATCAGATACCCTACGGGCTCGGAAAGTGCAACGAAACCATCAAATTTTAGCTAGAAACTGTATTTTTGTCGATTTTTATTGAATTTGAACTATATTTCAACGTTTTTTGATGGTTCTGAGCCACCAAACACACTTAAAGCATGCAGAATCGACTCAGAATAGGAAAAGGAGACGTTTAGGTCAATTTTATGCATTCTGGCGTTCGTAGATACAAGAAAACTGTTAAAATTCTTCAGAAACGTCACTTTTGAAGTGTTTTCTTGTACTTTTAAGCCAATCAGATACCCTACGGGCTCGGAAAGTGCAACGAAACCATCAAATTTTAGCTAGAAACTGTATTTTTGTCGATTTTTATTGAATTTGAACTATATTTCAACGTTTTTTGATGGTTCTGAGCCACCAAACACACTTAAAGCATGCAGAATCGACTCAGAATAGGAAAAGGAGACGTTTAGGTCAATTTTATGCATTCTGGCGTTCGTAGATACAAGAAAACTGTTAAAATTCTTCAGAAACGTCACTTTTGAAGTGTTTTCTTGTACTTTTAAGCCAATCAGATACCCTACGGGCTCGGAAAGTGCAACGAAACCATCAAATTTTAGCTAGAAGCTGTATTTTTGTCGATTTTTATTGAATTTGAACTATATTTCAACGTTTTTTGATGGTTCTGAGCCACCAAACACACTTAAAGCATGCAGAATCGACTCAGAATAGGAAAAGGAGACGTTTAGGTCAATTTTATGCATTCTGGCGTTCGTAGATACAAGAAAACTGTTAAAATTCTTCAGAAACGTCACTTTTGAAGTGTTTTCTTGTACTTTTAAGCCAATCAGATACCCTACGGGCTCGGAAAGTGCAACGAAACCATCAAATTTTAGCTAGAAACTGTATTTTTGTCGATTTTTATTGAATTTGAACTATATTTCAACGTTTTTTGATGGTTCTGAGCCACCAAACACACTTAAAGCATGCAGAATCGACTCAGAATAGGAAAAGGAGACGTTTAGGTCAATTTTATGCATTCTGGCGTTCGTAGATACAAGAAAACTGTTAAAATTCTTCAGAAACGTCACTTTTGAAGTGTTTTCTTGTACTTTTAAGCCAATCAGATACCCTACGGGCTCGGAAAGTGCAACGAAACCATCAAATTTTAGCTAGAAACTGTATTTTTGTCGATTTTTATTGAATTTGAACTATATTTCAACGTTTTTTGATGGTTCTGAGCCACCAAAAACACTTAAAGCATGCAGAATCGACTCAGAATAGGAAAGGGGACGTTTAGGTCAATTTTATGCATTCTGGCGTTCGTAGATACAAGAAAACTGTTAAAATTCTTCAGAAACGTCACTTTTGAAGTGTTTTCTTGTACTTTTAAGCCAATCAGATACCCTACGGGCTCGGAAAGTGCAACGAAACCATCAAATTTTAGCTAGAAACTGTATTTTTGTCGATTTTTATTGAATTTGAACTATATTTCAACGTTTTTTGATGGTTCTGAGCCACCAAACACACTTAAAGCATGCAGAATCGACTCAGAATAGGAAATGGAGACGTTTAGGTCAATTTTATGCATTCTGGCGTTCGTAGATACAAGAAAACTGTTAAAATTCTTCAGAAACGTCACTTTTGAAGTGTTTTCTTGTACTTTTAAGCCAATCAGATACCCTACGAGCTCGGAAAGTGCAACGAAACCATCAAATTTTAGCTAGAAACTGTATTTTTGTCGATTTTTATTGAATTTGAACTATATTTCAACGTTTTTTGATGGTTCTGAGCCACCAAACACACTTAAAGCATGCAGAATCGACTCAGAATAGGAAAAGGAGACGTTTAGGTCAATTTTATGCATTCTGGCGTTCGTAGATACAAGAAAACTGTTAAAATTCTTCAGAAACGTCACTTTTGAAATGTTTTCTTGTACTTTTAAGCCAATCAGATACCCTACGGGCTCGGAAAGTGCAACGAAACCATCAAATTTTAGCTAGAAACTGTATTTTTGTCGATTTTTATTGAATTTGAACTATATTTCAACGTTTTTTGATGGTTCTGAGCCACCAAACACACTTAAAGCATGCAGAATCGACTCAGAATAGGAAAAGGAGACGTTTAGGTCAATTTTATGCATTCTGGCGTTCGTAGATACAAGAAAACTGTTAAAATTCTTCAGAAACGTCACTTTTGAAGTGTTTTCTTGTACTTTTAAGCCAATCAGATACCCTACGGGCTCGGAAAGTGCAACGAAACCATCAAATTTTAGCTAGAAACTGTATTTTTGTCGATTTTTATTGAATTTGAACTATATTTCAACGTTTTTTGATGGTTCTGAGCCACCAAACACACTTAAAGCATGCAGAATCGACTCAGAATAGGAAAAGGAGACGTTTAGGTCAATTTTATGCATTCTGGCGTTCGTAGATACAAGAAAACTGTTAAAATTCTTCAGAAACGTCACTTTTGAAGTGTTTTCTTGTACTTTTAAGCCAATCAGATACCCTACGGGCTCGGAAAGTGCAACGAAACCATCAAATTTTAGCTAGAAACTGTATTTTTGTCGATTTTTATTGAATTTGAATTATATTTCAACGTTTTTTGATGGTTCTGAGCCACCAAACACACTTAAAGCATGCAGAATCGACTCAGAATAGGAAAAGGAGACGTTTAGGTCAATTTTATGCATTCTGGCGTTCGTGGATACAAGAAAACTGTTAAAATTCTTCAGAAACGTCACTTTTGAAGTGTTTTCTTGTACTTTTAAGCCAATCAGATACCCTACGGGCTCGGAAAGTGCAACGAAACCATCAAATTTAACTAGAAACTGTATTTTTGTCGATTTTTATTGAATTTGAACTATATTTCAACGTTTTTTGATGGTTCTGAGCCACCAAACACACTTAAAGCATGCAGAATCGACTCAGAATAGGAAATGGAGACGTTTAGGTCAATTTTATGCATTCTGGCGTTCGTAGATACAAGAAAACTGTTAAAATTCTTCAGAAACGTCACTTTTGAAGTGTTTTCTTGTACTTTTAAGCCAATCAGATACCCTACGAGCTCGGAAAGTGCAACGAAACCATCAAATTTTAGCTAGAAACTGTATTTTTGTCGATTTTTATTGAATTTGAACTATATTTCAACGTTTTTTGATGGTTCTGAGCCACCAAACACACTTAAAGCATGCAGAATCGACTCAGAATAGGAAAAGGAGACGTTTAGGTCAATTTTATGCATTCTGGCGTTCGTAGATACAAGAAAACTGTTAAAATTCTTCAGAAACGTCACTTTTGAAGTGTTTTCTTGTACTTTTAAGCCAATCAGATACCCTACGGGCTCGGAAAGTGCAACGAAACCATCAAATTTTAGCTAGAAACTGTATTTTTGTCGATTTTTATTGAATTTGAACTATATTTCAACGTTTTTTGATGGTTCTGAGCCACCAAACACACTTAAAGCATGCAGAATCGACTCAGAATAGGAAAAGGAGACGTTTAGGTCAATTTTATGCATTCTGGCGTTCGTAGATACAAGAAAACTGTTAAAATTCTTCAGAAACGTCACTTTTGAAGTGTTTTCTTGTACTTTTAAGCCAATCAGATACCCAACGGGCTCGGAAAGTGCAACGAAACCATCAAATTTTAGCTAGAAACTGTATTTTTGTCGATTTTTATTGAATTTGAACTATATTTCAACGTTTTTTGATGGTTCTGAGCCACCAAACACACTTAAAGCATGCAGAATCGACTCAGAATAGGAAAAGGAGACGTTTAGGTCAATTTTATGCATTCTGGCGTTCGTGGATACAAGAAAACTGTTAAAATTCTTCAGAAACGTCACTTTTGAAGTGTTTTCTTGTACTTTTAAGCCAATCAGATACCCTACGGGCTCGGAAAGTGCAACGAAACCATCAAATTTTAGCTAGAAACTGTATTTTTGTCGATTTTTATTGAATTTGAACTATATTTCAACGTTTTTTGATGGTTCTGAGCCACCAAACACACTTAAAGCATGCAGAATCGACTCAGAATAGGAAATGGAGACGTTTAGGTCAATTTTATGCATTCTGGCGTTCGTAGATACAAGAAAACTGTTAAAATTCTTCAGAAACGTCACTTTTGAAGTGTTTTCTTGTACTTTTAAGCCAATCAGATACCCTACGAGCTCGGAAAGTGCAACGAAACCATCAAATTTTAGCTAGAAACTGTATTTTTGTCGATTTTTATTGAATTTGAAATATATTTCAACGTTTTTTGATGGTTCTGAGCCACCAAACACACTTAAAGCATGCAGAATCGACTCAGAATAGGAAAAGGAGACGTTTAGGTCAATTTTATGCATTCTGGCGTTCGTAGATACAAGAAAACTGTTAAAATTCTTCAGAAACGTCACTTTTGAAGTGTTTTCTTGTACTTTTAAGCCAATCAGATACCCTACGGGCTCGGAAAGTGCAACGAAACCATCAAATTTTAGCTAGAAACTGTATTTTTGTCGATTTTTATTGAATTTGAACTATATTTCAACGTTTTTTGATGGTTCTGAGCCACCAAACACACTTAAAGCATGCAGAATCGACTCAGAATAGGAAAAGGAGACGTTTAGGTCAATTTTATGCATTCTGGCGTTCGTAGATACAAGAAAACTGTTAAAATTCTTCAGAAACGTCACTTTTGAAGTGTTTTCTTGTACTTTTAAGCCAATCAGATACCCAACGGGCTCGGAAAGTGCAACGAAACCATCAAATTTTAGCTAGAAACTGTATTTTTGTCGATTTTTATTGAATTTGAACTATATTTCAACGTTTTTTGATGGTTCTGAGCCACCAAACACACTTAAAGCATGCAGAATCGACTCAGAATAGGAAAAGGAGACGTTTAGGTCAATTTTATGCATTCTGGCGTTCGTAGATACAAGAAAACTGTTAAAATTCTTCAGAAACGTCACTTTTGAAATGTTTTCTTGTACTTTTAAGCCAATCAGATACCCTACGGGCTCGGAAAGTGCAACGAAACCATCAAATTTTAGCTAGAAACTGTATTTTTGTCGATTTTTATTGAATTTGAACTATATTTCAACGTTTTTTGATGGTTCTGAGCCACCAAACACACTTAAAGCATGCAGAATCGACTCAGAATAGGAAAAGGAGACGTTTAGGTCAATTTTATGCATTCTGGCGTTCGTAGATACAAGAAAACTGTTAAAATTCTTCAGAAACGTCACTTTTGAAGTGTTTTCTTGTACTTTTAAGCCAATCAGATACCCTACGGGCTCGGAAAGTGCAACGAAACCATCAAATTTTAGCTAGAAACTGTATTTTTGTCGATTTTTATTGAATTTGAACTATATTTCAACGTTTTTTGATGGTTCTGAGCCACCAAACACACTTAAAGCATGCAGAATCGACTCAGAATAGGAAAAGGAGACGTTTAGGTCAATTTTATGCATTCTGGCGTTCGTAGATACAAGAAAACTGTTAAAATTCTTCAGAAACGTCACTTTTGAAGTGTTTTCTTGTACTTTTAAGCCAATCAGATACCCTACGGGCTCGGAAAGTGCAACGAAACCATCAAATTTTAGCTAGAAACTGTATTTTTGTCGATTTTTATTGAATTTGAACTATATTTCAACGTTTTTTGATGGTTCTGAGCCACCAAACACACTTAAAGCATGCAGAATCGACTCAGAATAGGAAAAGGAGACGTTTAGGTCAATTTTATGCATTCTGGCGTTCGTAGATACAAGAAAACTGTTAAAATTCTTCAGAAACGTCACTTTTGAAGTGTTTTCTTGTACTTTTAAGCCAATCAGATACCCTACGGGCTCGGAAAGTGCAACGAAACCATCAAATTTTAGCTAGAAACTGTATTTTTGTCGATTTTTATTGAATTTGAACTATATTTCAACGTTTTTTGATGGTTCTGAGCCACCAAACACACTTAAAGCATGCAGAATCGACTCAGAATAGGAAAAGGAGACGTTTAGGTCAATTTTATGCATTCTGGCGTTCGTAGATACAAGAAAACTGTTAAAATTCTTCAGAAACGTCACTTTTGAAGTGTTTTCTTGTACTTTTAAGCCAATCAGATACCCTACGGGCTCGGAAAGTGCAACGAAACCATCAAATTTTAGCTAGAAACTGTATTTTTGTCGATTTTTATTGAATTTGAACTATATTTCAACGTTTTTTGATGGTTCTGAGCCACCAAACACACTTAAAGCATGCAGAATCGACTCAGAATAGGAAAAGGAGACGTTTAGGTCAATTTTGTGCATTCTGGCGTTCGTAGATACAAGAAAACTGTTAAAATTCTTCAGAAACGTCACTTTTGAAGTGTTTTCTTGTACTTTTAAGCCAATCAGATACCCTACGGGCTCGGAAAGTGCAACGAAACCATCAAATTTTAGCTAGAAACTGTATTTTTGTCGATTTTTATTGAATTTGAACTATATTTCAACGTTTTTTGATGGTTCTGAGCCACCAAACACACTTAAAGCATGCAGAATCGACTCAGAATAGGAAAAGGAGACGTTTAGGTCAATTTTATGCATTCTGACGTTCGTAGATACAAGAAAACTGTTAAAATTCTTCAGAAACGTCACTTTTGAAGTGTTTTCTTGTACTTTTAAGCCAATCAGATACCCTACGGGCTCGGAAAGTGCAACGAAACCATCAAATTTTAGCTAGAAACTGTATTTTTGTTGATTTTTATTGAATTTGAACTATATTTCAACGTTTTTTGATGGTTCTGAGCCACCAAACACACTTAAAGCATGCAGAATCGACTCAGAATAGGAAAAGGAGACGTTTAGGTCAATTTTATGCATTCTGGCGTTCGTAGATACAAGAAAACTGTTAAAATTCTTCAGAAACGTCACTTTTGAAGTGTTTTCTTGTACTTTTAAGCCAATCAGATACCCTACGGGCTCGGAAAGTGCAACGAAACCATCAAATTTTAGCTAGAAACTGTATTTTTGTCGATTTTTATTGAATTTGAACTATATTTCAACGTTTTTTGATGGTTCTGAGCCACCAAACACACTTAAAGCATGCAGAATCGACTCAGAATAGGAAAAGGAGACGTTTAGGTCAATTTTATGCATTCTGGCGTTCGTAGATACAAGAAAACTGTTAAAATTCTTCAGAAACGTCACTTTTGAAGTGTTTTCTTGTACTTTTAAGCCAATCAGATACCCTACGGGCTCGGAAAGTGCAACGAAACCATCAAATTTTAGCTAGAAACTGTATTTTTGTCGATTTTTATTGAATTTGAACTATATTTCAACGTTTTTTGATGGTTCTGAGCCACCAAACACACTTAAAGCATGCAGAATCGACTCAGAATAGGAAAAGGAGACGTTTAGGTCAATTTTATGCATTCTGGCGTTCGTAGATACAAGAAAACTGTTAAAATTCTTCAGAAACGTCACTTTTGAAGTGTTTTCTTGTACTTTTAAGCCAATCAGATACCCTACGGGCTCGGAAAGTGCAACGAAACCATCAAATTTTAGCTAGAAACTGTATTTTTGTCGATTTTTATTGAATTTGAACTATATTTCAACGTTTTTTGATGGTTCTGAGCCACCAAACACACTTAAAGCATGCAGAATCGACTCAGAATAGGAAAAGGAGACGTTTAGGTCAATTTTATGCATTCTGGCGTTCGTAGATACAAGAAAACTGTTAAAATTCTTCAGAAACGTCACTTTTGAAGTGTTTTCTTGTACTTTTAAGCCAATCAGATACCCTACGGGCTCGGAAAGTGCAACGAAACCATCAAATTTTAGCTAGAAACTGTATTTTTGTCGATTTTTATTGAATTTGAACTATATTTCAACGTTTTTTGATGGTTCTGAGCCACCAAACACACTTAAAGCATGCAAAATCGACTCAGAATAGGAAAAGGAGACGTTTAGGTCAATTTTGTGCATTCTGGCGTTCGTAGATACAAGAAAACTGTTAAAATTCTTCAGAAACGTCACTTTTGAAGTGTTTTCTTGTACTTTTAAGCCAATCAGATACCCTACGGGCTCGGAAAGTGCAACGAAACCATCAAATTTTAGCTAGAAACTGTATTTTTGTTGATTTTTATTGAATTTGAACTATATTTCAACGTTTTTTGATGGTTCTGAGCCACCAAACACACTTAAAGCATGCAGAATCGACTCAGAATAGGAAAAGGAGACGTTTAGGTCAATTTTATGCATTCTGGCGTTCGTAGATACAAGAAAACTGTTAAAATTCTTCAGAAACGTCACTTTTGAAGTGTTTTCTTGTACTTTTAAGCCAATCAGATACCCTACGGGCTCGGAAAGTGCAACGAAACCATCAAATTTTAGCTAGAAACTGTATTTTTGTCGATTTTTATTGAATTTGAACTATATTTCAACGTTTTTTGATGGTTCTGAGCCACCAAACACACTTAAAGCATGCAGAATCGACTCAGAATAGGAAAAGGAGACGTTTAGGTCAATTTTATGCATTCTGGCGTTCGTAGATACAAGAAAACTGTTAAAATTCTTCAGAAACGTCACTTTTGAAGTGTTTTCTTGTACTTTTAAGCCAATCAGATACCCTACGGGCTCGGAAAGTGCAACGAAACCATCAAATTTTAGCTAGAAACTGTATTTTTGTCGATTTTTATTGAATTTGAACTATATTTCAACGTTTTTTGATGGTTCTGAGCCACCAAACACACTTAAAGCATGCAGAATCGACTCAGAATAGGAAAAGGAGACGTTTAGGTCAATTTTATGCATTCTGGCGTTCGTAGATACAAGAAAACTGTTAAAATTCTTCAGAAACGTCACTTTTGAAGTGTTTTCTTGTACTTTTAAGCCAATCAGATACCCTACGGGCTCGGAAAGTGCAACGAAACCATCAAATTTTAGCTAGAAACTGTATTTTTGTCGATTTTTATTGAATTTGAACTATATTTCAACGTTTTTTGATGGTTCTGAGCCACCAAACACACTTAAAGCATGCAGAATCGACTCAGAATAGGAAAAGGAGACGTTTAGGTCAATTTTATGCATTCTGGCGTTCGTAGATACAAGAAAACTGTTAAAATTCTTCAGAAACGTCACTTTTGAAGTGTTTTCTTGTACTTTTAAGCCAATCAGATACCCTACGGGCTCGGAAAGTGCAACGAAACCATCAAATTTTAGCTAGAAACTGTATTTTTGTCGATTTTTATTGAATTTGAACTATATTTCAACGTTTTTTGATGGTTCTGAGCCACCAAACACACTTAAAGCATGCAGAATCGACTCAGAATAGGAAAAGGAGACGTTTAGGTCAATTTTATTCATTCTGACGTTCGTAGATACAAGAAAACTGTTAAAATTCTTCAGAAACGTCACTTTTGAAGTGTTTTCTTGTACTTTTAAGCCAATCAGATACCCTACGGGCTCGGAAAGTGCAACGAAACCATCAAATTTTAGCTAGAAACTGTATTTTTGTTGATTTTTATTGAATTTGAACTATATTTCAACGTTTTTTGATGGTTCTGAGCCACCAAACACACTTAAAGCATGCAGAATCGACTCAGAATAGGAAAAGGAGACGTTTAGGTCAATTTTATGCATTCTGGCGTTCGTAGATACAAGAAAACTGTTAAAATTCTTCAGAAACGTCACTTTTGAAGTGTTTTCTTGTACTTTTAAGCCAATCAGATACCCTACGGGCTCGGAAAGTGCAACGAAACCATCAAATTTTAGCTAGAAACTGTATTTTTGTCGATTTTTATTGAATTTGAACTATATTTCAACGTTTTTTGATGGTTCTGAGCCACCAAACACACTTAAAGCATGCAGAATCGACTCAGAATAGGAAAAGGAGACGTTTAGGTCAATTTTATGCATTCTGGCGTTCGTAGATACAAGAAAACTGTTAAAATTCTTCAGAAACGTCACTTTTGAAGTGTTTTCTTGTACTTTTAAGCCAATCAGATACCCTACGGGCTCGGAAAGTGCAACGAAACCATCAAATTTTAGCTAGAAACTGTATTTTTGTCGATTTTTATTGAATTTGAACTATATTTCAACGTTTTTTGATGGTTCTGAGCCACCAAACACACTTAAAGCATGCAGAATCGACTCAGAATAGGAAAAGGAGACGTTTAGGTCAATTTTATGCATTCTGGCGTTCGTAGATACAAGAAAACTGTTAAAATTCTTCAGAAACGTCACTTTTGAAGTGTTTTCTTGTACTTTTAAGCCAATCAGATACCCTACGGGCTCGGAAAGTGCAACGAAACCATCAAATTTTAGCTAGAAACTGTATTTTTGTCGATTTTTATTGAATTTGAACTATATTTCAACGTTTTTTGATGGTTCTGAGCCACCAAACACACTTAAAGCATGCAGAATCGACTCAGAATAGGAAAAGGAGACGTTTAGGTCAATTTTATGCATTCTGGCGTTCGTAGATACAAGAAAACTGTTAAAATTCTTCAGAAACGTCACTTTTGAAGTGTTTTCTTGTACTTTTAAGCCAATCAGATACCCTACGGGCTCGGAAAGTGCAACGAAACCATCAAATTTTAGCTAGAAACTGTATTTTTGTCGATTTTTATTGAATTTGAACTATATTTCAACGTTTTTTGATGGTTCTGAGCCACCAAACACACTTAAAGCATGCAGAATCGACTCAGAATAGGAAAAGGAGACGTTTAGGTCAATTTTATGCATTCTGGCGTTCGTAGATACAAGAAAACTGTTAAAATTCTTCAGAAACGTCACTTTTGAAGTGTTTTCTTGTACTTTTAAGCCAATCAGATACCCTACGGGCTCGGAAAGTGCAACGAAACCATCAAATTTTAGCTAGAAACTGTATTTTTGTCGATTTTTATTGAATTTGAACTATATTTCAACGTTTTTTGATGGTTCTGAGCCACCAAACACACTTAAAGCATGCAGAATCGACTCAGAATAGGAAAAGGAGACGTTTAGGTCAATTTTATGCATTCTGGCGTTCGTAGATACAAGAAAACTGTTAAAACTCTTCAGAAACGTCACTTTTGAAGTGTTTTCTTGTACTTTTAAGCCAATCAGATAACCTACGGGCTCGGAAAGTGCAACGAAACCATCAAATTTTAGCTAGAAACTGTATTTTTGTCGATTTTTATTGAATTTGAACTATATTTCAACGTTTTTTGATGGTTCTGAGCCACCAAACACACTTAAAGCATGCAGAATCGACTCAGAATAGGAAAAGGAGACGTTTAGGTCAATTTTATGCATTCTGGCGTTCGTAGATACAAGAAAACTGTTAAAATTCTTCAGAAACGTCACTTTTGAAGTGTTTTCTTGTACTTTTAAGCCAATCAGATACCCGACGGGCTCGGAAAGTGCAACGAAACCATCAAATTTTAGCTAGAAACTGTATTTTTGTCGATTTTTATTGAATTTGAACTATATTTCAACGTTTTTTGATGGTTCTGAGCCACCAAACACACTTAAAGCATGTAGAATCGACTCAGAATAGGAAAAGGAGACGTTTAGGTCAATTTTATGCATTCTGGCGTTCGTAGATACAAGAAAACTGTTAAAATTCTTCAGAAACGTCACTTTTGAAGTGTTTTCTTGTACTTTTAAGCCAATCAGATACCCTACGGGCTCGGAAAGTGCAACGAAACCATCAAATTTTAGCTAGAAACTGTATTTTTGTCGATTTTTATTGAATTTGAACTATATTTCAACGTTTTTTGATGGTTCTGAGCCACCAAACACACTTAAAGCATGCAGAATCGACTCAGAATAGGAAAAGGAGACGTTTAGGTCAATTTTATGCATTCTGGCGTTCGTAGATACAAGAAAACTGTTAAAATTCTTCAGAAACGTCACTTTTGAAGTGTTTTCTTGTACTTTTAAGCCAATCAGATACCCTACGGGCTCGGAAAGTGCAACGAAACCATCAAATTTTAGCTAGAAACTGTATTTTTGTCGATTTTTATTGAATTTGAACTATATTTCAACGTTTTTTGATGGTTCTGAGCCACCAAACACACTTAAAGCATGCAGAATCGACTCAGAATAGGAAAAGGAGACGTTTAGGTCAATTTTATGCATTCTGGCGTTCGTAGATACAAGAAAACTGTTAAAATTCTTCAGAAACGTCACTTTTGAAGTGTTTTCTTGTACTTTTAAGCCAATCAGATACCCTACGGGCTCGGAAAGTGCAACGAAACCATCAAATTTTAGCTAGAAACTGTATTTTTGTCGATTTTTATTGAATTTGAACTATATTTCAACGTTTTTTGATGGTTCTGAGCCACCAAACACACTTAAAGCATGCAGAATCGACTCAGAATAGGAAAAGGAGACGTTTAGGTCAATTTTATGCATTCTGGCGTTCGTAGATACAAGAAAACTGTTAAAATTCTTCAGAAACGTCACTTTTGAAGTGTTTTCTTGTACTTTTAAGCCAATCAGATACCCTACGGGCTCGGAAAGTGCAACGAAACCATCAAATTTTAGCTAGAAACTGTATTTTTGTCGATTTTTATTGAATTTGAACTATATTTCAACGTTTTTTGATGGTTCTGAGCCACCAAACACACTTAAAGCATGCAGAATCGACTCAGAATAGGAAAAGGAGACGTTTAGGTCAATTTTATGCATTCTGGCGTTCGTAGATACAAGAAAACTGTTAAAATTCTTCAGAAACGTCACTTTTGAAGTGTTTTCTTGTACTTTTAAGCCAATCAGATACCCTACGGGCTCGGAAAGTGCAACGAAACCATCAAATTTTAGCTAGAAACTGTATTTTTGTCGATTTTTATTGAATTTGAACTATATTTCAACGTTTTTTGATGGTTCTGAGCCACCAAACACACTTAAAGCATGCAGAATCGACTCAGAATAGGAAAAGGAGACGTTTAGGTCAATTTTATGCATTCTGGCGTTCGTAGATACAAGAAAACTGTTAAAATTCTTCAGAAACGTCACTTTTGAAGTGTTTTCTTGTACTTTTAAGCCAATCAGATACCCTACGGGCTCGGAAAGTGCAACGAAACCATCAAATTTTAGCTAGAAACTGTATTTTTGTCGATTTCTATTGAATTTGAACTATATTTCAACGTTTTTTGATGGTTCTGAGCCACCAAACACACTTAAAGCATGCAGAATCGACTCAGAATAGGAAAAGGAGACGTTTAGGTCAATTTTATGCATTCTGGCGTTCGTAGATACAAGAAAACTGTTAAAATTCTTCAGAAACGTCACTTTTGAAGTGTTTTCTTGTACTTTTAAGCCAATCAGATACCCAACGGGCTCGGAAAGTGCAACGAAACCATCAAATTTTAGCTAGAAACTGTATTTTTGTCGATTTTTATTGAATTTGAACTATATTTCAACGTTTTTTGATGGTTCTGAGCCACCAAACACACTTAAAGCATGCAGAATCGACTCAGAATAGGAAAAGGAGACGTTTAGGTCAATTTTATGCATTCTGGCGTTCGTAGATACAAGAAAACTGTTAAAATTCTTCAGAAACGTCACTTTTGAAGTGTTTTCTTGTACTTTTAAGCCAATCAGATACCCTACGGGCTCGGAAAGTGCAACGAAACCATCAAATTTTAGCTAGAAACTGTATTTTTGTCGATTTTTATTGAATTTGAACTATATTTCAACGTTTTTTGATGGTTCTGAGCCACCAAACACACTTATAGCATGCAGAATCGACTCAGAATAGGAAAAGGAGACGTTTAGGTCAATTTTATGCATTCTGGCGTTCGTAGATACAAGAAAACTGTTAAAATTCTTCAGAAACGTCACTTTTGAAGTGTTTTCTTGTACTTTTAAGCCAATCAGATACCCTACGGGCTCGGAAAGTGCAACGAAACCATCAAATTTTAGCTAGAAACTGTATTTTTGTCGATTTTTATTGAATTTGAACTATATTTCAACGTTTTTTGATGGTTCTGAGCCACCAAACACACTTAAAGCATGCAGAATCGACTCAGAATAGGAAAAGGAGACGTTTAGGTCAATTTTATGCATTCTGGCGTTCGTAGATACAAGAAAACTGTTAAAATTCTTCAGAAACGTCACTTTTGAAGTGTTTTCTTGTACTTTTAAGCCAATCAGATACCCTACGGGCTCGGAAAGTGCAACGAAACCATCAAATTTTAGCTAGAAACTGTATTTTTGTCGATTTTTATTGAATTTGAACTATATTTCAACGTTTTTTGATGGTTCTGAGCCACCAAACACACTTAAAGCATGCAGAATCGACTCAGAATAGGAAAAGGAGACGTTTAGGTCAATTTTATGCATTCTGGCGTTCGTAGATACAAGAAAACTGTTAAAATTCTTCAGAAACGTCACTTTTGAAGTGTTTTCTTGTACTTTTAAGCCAATCAGATACCCTACGGGCTCGGAAAGTGCAACGAAACCATCAAATTTTAGCTAGAAACTGTATTTTTGTCGATTTTTATTGAAATTGAACTATATTTCAACGTTTTTTGATGGTTCTGAGCCACCAAACACACTTAAAGCATGCAGAATCGACTCAGAATAGGAAAAGGAGACGTTTAGGTCAATTTTATGCATTCTGGCGTTCGTAGATACAAGAAAACTGTTAAAACTCTTCAGAAACGTCACTTTTGAAGTGTTTTCTTGTACTTTTAAGCCAATCAGATACCCTACGGGCTCGGAAAGTGCAACGAAACCATCAAATTTTAGCTAGAAACTGTATTTTTGTCGATTTTTATTGAATTTGAACTATATTTCAACGTTTTTTGATGGTTCTGAGCCACCAAACACACTTAAAGCATGCAGAATCGACTCAGAATAGGAAAAGGAGACGTTTAGGTCAATTTTATGCATTCTGGCGTTCGTAGATACAAGAAAACTGTTAAAATTCTTCAGAAACGTCACTTTTGAAGTGTTTTCTTGTACATTTAAGCCAATCAGATACCCTACGGGCTCGGAAAGTGCAACGAAACCATCAAATTTTAGCTAGAAACTGAATTTTTGTCGATTTTTATTGAATTTGAACTATATTTCAACGTTTTTTGATGGTTCTGAGCCTCCAAACACACTTAAAGCATGCAGAATCGACTCAGAATAGGAAAAGGAGACGTTTAGGTCAATTTTATGCATTCTGGCGTTCGTAGATACAAGAAAACTGTTAAAATTCTTCAGAAACGTCACTTTTGAAGTGTTTTCTTGTACTTTTAAGCCAATCGGATACCCTACGGGCTCGGAAAGTGCAGCATGCAGAATCGACTCGGAATAGGAAAAGGAGACGTTTAGGTCAATTTTATGCATTCTGGCGTTCGTAGATACAAGAAAACTGTTAAAATTCTTCAGAAACGTCACTTTTGAAGTGTTTTCTTGTACTTTTAAGCCAATCAGATACCCTACGGGCTCGGAAAGTGCAACGACACCATCAAATTTTTGGCTAGAAACTGTATTTTTGTCGATTTTTATTGAATTTGAACTATATTTCAACGTTTTTTGATGGTTCTGAGCCACCAAACACACTTAAAGCATGCAGAATCGACTCAGAATAGGAAAAGGAGACGTTTAGGTCAATTTTATGCATTCTGGCGTTCGTAGATACAAGAAAACTGTTAAAATTCTTCAGAAACGTCACTTTTGAAGTGTTTTCTTGTACTTTTAAGCCAATCAGATACCCTACGGGCTCGGAAAGTGCAACGAAACCATCAAATTTTAGCTACAAACTGTATTTTTGTCGATTTTTATTGAATTTGAACTATATTTCAACGTTTTTTGATGGTTCTGAGCCACCAAACACACTTAAAGCATGCAGAATCGACTCAGAATAGGAAAAGGAGACGTTTAGGTCAATTTTATGCATTCTGGCGTTCGTAGATACAAGAAAACTGTTAAAATTCTTCAGAAACGTCACTTTTGAAGTGTTTTCTTGTACTTTTAAGCCAATCAGATACCCTACGGGCTCGGAAAGTGCAACGAAACCATCAAATTTTAGCTAGAAACTGTATTTCTGTCGATTTTTATTGAATTTGAACTATATTTCAACGTTTTTTGATGGTTCTGAGCCACCAAACACACTTAAAGCATGCAGAATCGACTCAGAATAGGAAAAGGAGACGTTTAGGTCAATTTTATGCATTCTGGCGTTCGTAGATACAAGAAAACTGTTAAAGTTCTTCAGAAACGTCACTTTTGAAGTGTTTTCTTGTACTTTTGAGCCAATCAGATACCCTACGGGCTCGGAAAGTGCAACGAAACCATCAAATTTTAGCTAGAAACTGTATTTTTGTCGATTTTTATTGAATTTGAACTATATTTCAACGTTTTTTGATGGTTCTGAGCCACCAAACACACTTAAAGCATGCAGAATCGACTCAGAATAGGAAAAGGAGACGTTTAGGTCAATTTTATGCATTCTGGCGTTCGTAGATACAAGAAAACTGTTAAAATTCTTCAGAAACGTCACTTTTGAAGTGTTTTCTTGTACTTTTAAGCTAATCAGATACCCTACGGGCTCGGAAAGTGCAACGAAACCATCAAATTTTAGCTAGAAACTGTATTTCTGTCGATTTTTATTGAATTTGAACTATATTTCAAAGTTTTTTGATGGTTCTGAGCCACCAAACACACTTAAAGCATGCAGAATCGACTCAGAATAGGAAAAGGAGACGTTTAGGTCAATTTTATGCATTCTGGCGTTCGTAGATACAAGAAAACTGTTAAAGTTCTTCAGAAACGTCACTTTTGAAGTGTTTTCTTGTAATTTTAAGCCAATCAGATACCCAACGGGCACGGAAAGTGCAACGAAACCATCCAATTTTAGCTAGAAACTGTATTTTTGTCGATTTTTATTGAATTTGAACTATATTTCAACGTTTTTTGATGGTTCTGAGCCACCAAACACACTTAAAGCATGCAGAATCGACTCAGAATAGGAAAAGGAGACGTTTAGGTCAATTTTATGCATTCTGGCGTTCGTAGATACAAGAAAACTGTTAAAATTCTTCAGAAACGTCACTTTTGAAGTGTTTTCTTGTACTTTTAAGCCAATCAGATACCCTACGGGCTCGGAAAGTGCAACGACACCATCAAATTTTAGCTAGAAACTGTATTTTTGTCGATTTTTATTGAATTTGAACTATATTTCAACGTTTTTTGATGGTTCTGAGCCACCAAACACACTTAAAGCATGCCGAATCGACTCAGAATAGGAAAAGGAGACGTTTAGGTCAATTTTATGCATTCTGGCGTTCGTAGATACAAGAAAACTGTTAAAATTCTTCAGAAACGTCACTTTTGAAGTGTTTTCTTGTACTTTTAAGCCAATCAGATACCCTACGGGCTCGGAAAGTGCAACGAAACCATCAAATTTTAGCTACAAACTGTATTTTTGTCGATTTTTATTGAATTTGAACTATATTTCAACGTTTTTTGATGGTTCTGAGCCACCAAACACACTTAAAGCATGCAGAATCGACTCAGAATAGGAAAAGGAGACGTTTAGGTCAATTTTATGCACTCTGGCGTTCGTAGATACAAGAAAACTGTTAAAATTCTTCAGAAACGTCACTTTTGAAGTGTTTTCTTGTACTTTTAAGCCAATCAGATACCCTACGGGCTCGGAAAGTGCAACGAAACCATCAAATTTTAGCTAGAAACTGTATTTCTGTCGATTTTTATTGAATTTGAACTATATTTCAACGTTTTTTGATGGTTCTGAGCCACCAAACACACTTAAAGCATGCAGAATCGACTCAGAATAGGAAAAGGAGACGTTTAGGTCAATTTTATGCATTCTGGCGTTCGTAGATACAAGAAAACTGTTAAAGTTCTTCAGAAACGTCACTTTTGAAGTGTTTTCTTGTACTTTTAAGCCAATCAGATACCCTACGGGCTCGGAAAGTGCAACGAAACCATCAAATTTTAGCTAGAAACTGTATTTTTGTCGATTTTTATTGAATTTGAACTATATTTCAACGTTTTTTGATGGTTCTGAGCCACCAAACACACTTAAAGCATGCAGAATCGACTCAGAATAGGAAAAGGAGACGTTTAGGTCAATTTTATGCATTCTGGCGTTCGTAGATACAAGAAAACTGTTAAAATTCTTCAGAAACGTCACTTTTGAAGTGTTTTCTTGTAATTTTAAGCCAATCAGATACCCTACGGGCTCGGAAAGTGCAACGAAACCATCAAATTTTAGCTAGAAACTGTATTTTTGTCGATTTTTATTGAATTTGAACTATTTTTCAACGTTTTTTGATGGTTCTGAGCCACCAAACACACTTAAAGCATGCAGAATCGACTCAGAATAGGAAATGGAGACGTTTAGGTCAATTTTATGCATTCTGGCGTTCGTAGATACAAGAAAACTGTTAAAATTCTTCAGAAACGTCACTTTTGAAGTGTTTTCTTGTACTTTTAAGCCAATCAGATACCCTACGAGCTCGGAAAGTGCAACGAAACCATCAAATTTTAGCTAGAAACTGTATTTTTGTCGATTTTTATTGAATTTGAACTATATTTCAACGTTTTTTGATGGTTCTGAGCCACCAAACACACTTAAAGCATGCAGAATCGACTCAGAATAGGAAAAGGAGACGTTTAGGTCAATTTTATGCATTCTGGCGTTCGTAGATACAAGAAAACTGTTAAAATTCTTCAGAAACGTCACTTTTGAAGTGTTTTCTTGTACTTTTAAGCCAATCAGATACCCTACGGGCTCGGAAAGTGCAACGAAACCATCAAATTTTAGCTAGAAACTGTATTTTTGTCGATTTTTATTGAATTTGAACTATATTTCAACGTTTTTTGATGGTTCTGAGCCACCAAACACACTTAAAGCATGCAGAATCGACTCAGAATAGGAAAAGGAGACGTTTAGGTCAATTTTATGCATTCTGGCGTTCGTAGATACAAGAAAACTGTTAAAATTCTTCAGAAACGTCACTTTTGAAGTGTTTTCTTGTACTTTTAAGCCAATCAGATACCCTACGGGCTCGGAAAGTGCAACGAAACCATCAAATTTTAGCTAGAAACTGTATTTTTGTCGATTTTTATTGAATTTGAACTATATTTCAACGTTTTTTGATGGTTCTGAGCCACCAAACACACTTAAAGCATGCAGAATCGACTCAGAATAGGAAAAGGAGACGTTTAGGTCAATTTTATGCATTCTGGCGTTCGTAGATACAAGAAAACTGTTAAAACTCTTCAGAAACGTCACTTTTGAAGTGTTTTCTTGTACTTTTAAGCCAATCAGATACCCTACGGGCTCGGAAAGTGCAACGAAACCATCAAATTTTAGCTAGAAACTGTATTTTTGTCGATTTTTATTGAATTTGAACTATATTTCAACGTTTTTTGATGGTTCTGAGCCACCAGACACACTTAAAGCATGCAGAATCGACTCAGAATAGGAAAAGGAGACGTTTAGGTCAATTTTATGCATTCTGGCGTTCGTAGATACAAGAAAACTGTTAAAATTCTTCAGAAACGTCACTTTTGAAGTGTTTTCTTGTACTTTTAAGCCAATCAGATACCCTACGGGCTCGGAAAGTGCAACGAAACCATCAAATTTTAGCTAGAAACTGTATTTTTGTCGATTTTTATTGAATTTGAACTATATTTCAACGTTTTTTGATGGTTCTGAGCCACCAAACACACTTAAAGCATGCAGAATCGACTCAGAATAGGAAAAGGAGACGTTTAGGTCAATTTTATGCATTCTGGCGTTCGTAGATACAAGAAAACTGTTAAAATTCTTCAGAAACGTCACTTTTGAAGTGTTTTCTTGTACTTTTAAGCCAATCAGATACCCTACGGGCTCGGAAAGTGCAACGAAACCATCAAATTTTAGCTAGAAACTGTATTTTTGTCGATTTTTATTGAATTTGAACTATATTTCAACGTTTTTTGATGGTTCTGAGCCACCAAAAACACTTAAAGCATGCAGAATCGACTCAGAATAGGAAAAGGAGACGTTTAGGTCAATTTTATGCATTCTGGCGTTCGTAGATACAAGAAAACTGTTAAAATTCTTCAGAAACGTCACTTTTGAAGTGTTTTCTTGTACTTTTAAGCCAATCAGATACCCTACGGGCTCGGAAAGTGCAACGAAACCATCAAATTTTAGCTAGAAACTGTATTTTTGTCGATTTTTATTGAATTTGAACTATATTTCAACGTTTTTTGATGGTTCTGAGCCACCAAACACACTTAAAGCATGCAGAATCGACTCAGAATAGGAAATGGAGACGTTTAGGTCAATTTTATGCATTCTGGCGTTCGTAGATACAAGAAAACTGTTAAAATTCTTCAGAAACGTCACTTTTGAAGTGTTTTCTTGTACTTTTAAGCCAATCAGATACCCTACGAGCTCGGAAAGTGCAACGAAACCATCAAATTTTAGCTAGAAACTGTATTTTTGTCGATTTTTATTGAATTTGAACTATATTTCAACGTTTTTTGATGGTTCTGAGCCACCAAACACACTTAAAGCATGCAGAATCGACTCAGAATAGGAAAAGGAGACGTTTAGGTCAATTTTATGCATTCTGGCGTTCGTAGATACAAGAAAACTGTTAAAATTCTTCAGAAACGTCACTTTTGAAGTGTTTTCTTGTACTTTTAAGCCAATCAGATACCCTACGGGCTCGGAAAGTGCAACGAAACCATCAAATTTTAGCTAGAAACTGTATTTTTGTCGATTTTTATTGAATTTGAACTATATTTCAACGTTTTTTGATGGTTCTGAGCCACCAAACACACTTAAAGCATGCAGAATCGACTCAGAATAGGAAAAGGAGACGTTTAGGTCAATTTTATGCATTCTGGCGTTCGTAGATACAAGAAAACTGTTAAAATTCTTCAGAAACGTCACTTTTGAAGTGTTTTCTTGTACTTTTAAGCCAATCAGATACCCTACGGGCTCGGAAAGTGCAACGAAACCATCAAATTTTAGCTAGAAACTGTATTTTTGTCGATTTTTATTGAATTTGAACTATATTTCAACGTTTTTTGATGGTTCTGAGCCACCAAACACACTTAAAGCATGCAGAATCGACTCAGAATAGGAAAAGGAGACGTTTAGGTCAATTTTATGCATTCTGGCGTTCGTAGATACAAGAAAACTGTTAAAATTCTTCAGAAACGTCACTTTTGAAGTGTTTTCTTGTACTTTTAAGCCAATCAGATACCCTACGGGCTCGGAAAGTGCAACGAAACCATCAAATTTTAGCTAGAAACTGTATTTTTGTCGATTTTTATTGATTATTGAATTTGAACTATATTTCAACGTTTTTTGATGGTTCTGAGCCACCAAACACACTTAAAGCATGCAGAATCGACTCAGAATAGGAAAAGGAGACGTTTTGGTCAATTTTATGCATTCTGGCGTTCGTAGATACAAGAAAACTGTTAAAATTCTTCAGAAACGTCACTTTTGAAGTGTTTTCTTGTACTTTTAAGCCAATCAGATACCCTACGGGCTCGGAAAGTGCAACGAAACCATCAAATTTTAGCTAGAAACTGTATTTTTGTCGATTTTTATTGAATTTGAACTATATTTCAACGTTTTTTGATGGTTCTGAGCCACCAAACACACTTAAAGCATGCAGAATCGACTCAGAATAGGAAAAGGAGACGTTTAGGTTAATTTTATGCATTCTGGCGTTCGTAGATACAAGAAAACTGTTAAAACTCTTCAGAAACGTCACTTTTGAAGTGTTTTCTTGTACTTTTAAGCCAATCAGATACCCTACGGGCTCGGAAAGTGCAACGAAACCATCAAATTTTAGCTAGAAACTGTATTTTTGTCGATTTTTATTGAATTTGAACTATATTTCAACGTTTTTTGATGGTTCTGAGCCACCAAACACACTTAAAGCATGCAGAATCGACTCAGAATAGGAAAAGGAGACGTTTAGGTCAATTTTATGCATTCTGGCGTTCGTAGATACAAGAAAACTGTTAAAATTCTTCAGAAACGTCACTTTTGAAGTGTTTTCTTGTACTTTTAAGCCAATCAGATACCCTACGGGCTCGGAAAGTGCAACGAAACCATCAAATTTTAGCTAGAAACTGTATTTTTGTCGATTTTTATTGAATTTGAACTATATTTCAATGTTTTTTGATGGTTCTGAGCCACCAAACACACTTAAAGCATGCAGAATCGACTCAGAATAGGAAAAGGAGACGTTTAGGTCAATTTTATGCATTCTGGCGTTCGTAGATACAAGAAAACTGTTAAAATTCTTCAGAAACGTCACTTTTGAAGTGTTTTCTTGTACTTTTAAGCCAATCAGATACCCTGCGGGCTCGGAAAGTGCAACGAAACCATCAAATTTTAGCTAGAAACTGTATTTTTGTCGATTTTTATTGAATTTGAACTATATTTCAACGTTTTTTGATGGTTCTGAGCCACCAAACACACTTAAAGCATGCAGAATCGACTCAGAATAGGAAAAGGAGACGTTTAGGTCAATTTTATGCATTCTGGCGTTCGTAGATACAAGAAAACTGTTAAAATTCTTCAGAAACGTCACTTTTGAAGTGTTTTCTTGTACTTTTAAGCCAATCAGATACCCTACGGGCTCGGAAAGTGCAACGAAACCATCAAATTTTAGCTAGAAACTGTATTTTTGTCGATTTTTATTGAATTTGAACTATATTTCAAGTTTTTTGATGGTTCTGAGCCACCAAACACACTTAAAGCATGCAGAATCGACTCAGAATAGGAAAAGGAGACGTTTAGGTCAATTTTATGCATTCTGGCGTTCGTAGATACAAGAAAACTGTTAAAATTCTTCAGAAAAGTCACTTTTGAAGTGTTTTCTTGTACTTTTAAGCCAATCAGATACCCTACGGGCTCGGAAAGTGCAACGAAACCATCAAATTTTAGCTAGAAACTGTATTTTTGTCGATTTTTATTGAATTTGAACTATATTTCAACGTTTTTTGATGGTTCTGAGCCACCAAACACACTTAAAGCATGCAGAATCGACTCAGAATAGGAAAAGGAGACGTTTAGGTCAATTTTATGCATTCTGGCGTTCGTAGATACAAGAAAACTGTTAAAATTCTTCAGAAACGTCACTTTTGAAGTGTTTTCTTGTACTTTTAAGCCAATCAGATACCCTACGGTCTCGGAAAGTGCAACGAAACCATCAAATTTTAGCTAGAAACTGTATTTTTGTCGATTTTTATTGAATTTGAACTATATTTCAACGTTTTTTGATGGTTCTGAGCCACCAAACACACTTAAAGCATGCAGAATCGACTCAGAATAGGAAAAGGAGACGTTTAGGTCAATTTTATGCATTCTGGCGTTCGTAGATACAAGAAAACTGTTAAAATTCTTCAGAAACGTCACTTTTGAAGTGTTTTCTTGTACTTTTAAGCCAATCAGATACCCTACGGGCTCGGAAAGTGCAACGAAACCATCAAATTTTAGCTAGAAACTGTATTTTTGTCGATTTTTATTGAATTTGAACTATATTTCAACGTTTTTTGATGGTTCTGAGCCACCAAACACACTTAAAGCATGCAGAATCGACTCAGAATAGGAAAAGGAGACGTTTAGGTCAATTTTATGCATTCTGGCGTTCGTAGATACAAGAAAACTGTTAAAATTCTTCAGAAACGTCACTTTTGAAGTGTTTTCTTGTACTTTTAAGCCAATCAGATACCCTACGGGCTCGGAAAGTGCAACGAAACCATCAAATTTTAGCTAGAAACTGTATTTTTGTCGATTTTTATTGAATTTGAACTATATTTCAACGTTTTTTGATGGTTCTGAGCCACCAAACACACTTAAAGCATGCAGAATCGACTCAGAATAGGAAAAGGAGACGTTTAGGTCAATTTTATGCATTCTGGCGTTCGTAGATACAAGAAAACTGTTAAAATTCTTCAGAAACGTCACTTTTGAAGTGTTTTCTTGTACTTTTAAGCCAATCAGATACCCTACGGGCTCGGAAAGTGCAACGAAACCATCAAATTTTAGCTAGAAACTGTATTTTTGTCGATTTTTATTGAATTTGAACTATATTTCAACGTTTTTTGATGGTTCTGAGCCACCAAAAACACTTAAAGCATGCAGAATCGACTCAGAATAGGAAAGGGGACGTTTAGGTCAATTTTATGCATTCTGGCGTTCGTAGATACAAGAAAACTGTTAAAATTCTTCAGAAACGTCACTTTTGAAGTGTTTTCTTGTACTTTTAAGCCAATCAGATACCCTACGGGCTCGGAAAGTGCAACGAAACCATCAAATTTTAGCTGGAAACTGTATTTTTGTCGATTTTTATTGAATTTGAACTATATTTCAACGTTTTTTGATGGTTCTGAGCCACCAAACACACTTAAAGCATGCAGAATCGACTCAGAATAGGAAATGGAGACGTTTAGGTCAATTTTATGCATTCTGGCGTTCGTAGATACAAGAAAACTGTTAAAATTCTTCAGAAACGTCACTTTTGAAGTGTTTTCTTGTACTTTTAAGCCAATCAGATACCCTACGAGCTCGGAAAGTGCAACGAAACCATCAAATTTTAGCTAGAAACTGTATTTTTGTCGATTTTTATTGAATTTGAACTATATTTCAACGTTTTTTGATGGTTCTGAGCCACCAAACACACTTAAAGCATGCAGAATCGACTCAGAATAGGAAAAGGAGACGTTTAGGTCAATTTTATGCATTCTGGCGTTCGTAGATACAAGAAAACTGTTAAAATTCTTCAGAAACGTCACTTTTGAAATGTTTTCTTGTACTTTTAAGCCAATCAGATACCCTACGGGCTCGGAAAGTGCAACGAAACCATCAAATTTTAGCTAGAAACTGTATTTTTGTCGATTTTTATTGAATTTGAACTATATTTCAACGTTTTTTGATGGTTCTGAGCCACCAAACACACTTAAAGCATGCAGAATCGACTCAGAATAGGAAAAGGAGACGTTTAGGTCAATTTTATGCATTCTGGCGTTCGTAGATACAAGAAAACTGTTAAAATTCTTCAGAAACGTCACTTTTGAAGTGTTTTCTTGTACTTTTAAGCCAATCAGATACCCTACGGGCTCGGAAAGTGCAACGAAACCATCAAATTTTAGCTAGAAACTGTATTTTTGTCGATTTTTATTGAATTTGAACTATATTTCAACGTTTTTTGATGGTTCTGAGCCACCAAACACACTTAAAGCATGCAGAATCGACTCAGAATAGGAAAAGGAGACGTTTAGGTCAATTTTATGCATTCTGGCGTTCGTAGATACAAGAAAACTGTTAAAATTCTTCAGAAACGTCACTTTTGAAGTGTTTTCTTGTACTTTTAAGCCAATCAGATACCCTACGGGCTCGGAAAGTGCAACGAAACCATCAAATTTTAGCTAGAAACTGTATTTTTGTCGATTTTTATTGAATTTGAATTATATTTCAACGTTTTTTGATGGTTCTGAGCCACCAAACACACTTAAAGCATGCAGAATCGACTCAGAATAGGAAAAGGAGACGTTTAGGTCAATTTTATGCATTCTGGCGTTCGTGGATACAAGAAAACTGTTAAAATTCTTCAGAAACGTCACTTTTGAAGTGTTTTCTTGTACTTTTAAGCCAATCAGATACCCTACGGGCTCGGAAAGTGCAACGAAACCATCAAATTTAACTAGAAACTGTATTTTTGTCGATTTTTATTGAATTTGAACTATATTTCAACGTTTTTTGATGGTTCTGAGCCACCAAACACACTTAAAGCATGCAGAATCGACTCAGAATAGGAAATGGAGACGTTTAGGTCAATTTTATGCATTCTGGCGTTCGTAGATACAAGAAAACTGTTAAAATTCTTCAGAAACGTCACTTTTGAAGTGTTTTCTTGTACTTTTAAGCCAATCAGATACCCTACGAGCTCGGAAAGTGCAACGAAACCATCAAATTTTAGCTAGAAACTGTATTTTTGTCGATTTTTATTGAATTTGAACTATATTTCAACGTTTTTTGATGGTTCTGAGCCACCAAACACACTTAAAGCATGCAGAATCGACTCAGAATAGGAAAAGGAGACGTTTAGGTCAATTTTATGCATTCTGGCGTTCGTAGATACAAGAAAACTGTTAAAATTCTTTAGAAACGTCACTTTTGAAGTGTTTTCTTGTACTTTTAAGCCAATCAGATACCCTACGGGCTCGGAAAGTGCAACGAAACCATCAAATTTTAGCTAGAAACTGTATTTTTGTCGATTTTTATTGAATTTGAACTATATTTCAACGTTTTTTGATGGTTCTGAGCCACCAAACACACTTAAAGCATGCAGAATCGACTCAGAATAGGAAAAGGAGACGTTTAGGTCAATTTTATGCATTCTGGCGTTCGTAGATACAAGAAAACTGTTAAAATTCTTCAGAAACGTCACTTTTGAAGTGTTTTCTTGTACTTTTAAGCCAATCAGATACCCAACGGGCTCGGAAAGTGCAACGAAACCATCAAATTTTAGCTAGAAACTGTATTTTTGTCGATTTTTATTGAATTTGAACTATATTTCAACGTTTTTTGATGGTTCTGAGCCACCAAACACACTTAAAGCATGCAGAATCGACTCAGAATAGGAAAAGGAGACGTTTAGGTCAATTTTATGCATTCTGGCGTTCGTAGATACAAGAAAACTGTTAAAATTCTTCAGAAACGTCACTTTTGAAATGTTTTCTTGTACTTTTAAGCCAATCAGATACCCTACGGGCTCGGAAAGTGCAACGAAACCATCAAATTTTAGCTAGAAACTGTATTTTTGTCGATTTTTATTGAATTTGAACTATATTTCAACGTTTTTTGATGGTTCTGAGCCACCAAACACACTTAAAGCATGCAGAATCGACTCAGAATAGGAAAAGGAGACGTTTAGGTCAATTTTATGCATTCTGGCGTTCGTAGATACAAGAAAACTGTTAAAATTCTTCAGAAACGTCACTTTTGAAGTGTTTTCTTGTACTTTTAAGCCAATCAGATACCCTACGGGCTCGGAAAGTGCAACGAAACCATCAAATTTTAGCTAGAAACTGTATTTTTGTCGATTTTTATTGAATTTGAACTATATTTCAACGTTTTTTGATGGTTCTGAGCCACCAAACACACTTAAAGCATGCAGAATCGACTCAGAATAGGAAAAGGAGACGTTTAGGTCAATTTTATGCATTCTGGCGTTCGTAGATACAAGAAAACTGTTAAAATTCTTCAGAAACGTCACTTTTGAAGTGTTTTCTTGTACTTTTAAGCCAATCAGATACCCTACGGGCTCGGAAAGTGCAACGAAACCATCAAATTTTAGCTAGAAACTGTATTTTTGTCGATTTTTATTGAATTTGAATTATATTTCAACGTTTTTTGATGGTTCTGAGCCACCAAACACACTTAAAGCATGCAGAATCGACTCAGAATAGGAAAAGGAGACGTTTAGGTCAATTTTATGCATTCTGGCGTTCGTGGATACAAGAAAACTGTTAAAATTCTTCAGAAACGTCACTTTTGAAGTGTTTTCTTGTACTTTTAAGCCAATCAGATACCCTACGGGCTCGGAAAGTGCAACGAAACCATCAAATTTTAGCTAGAAACTGTATTTTTGTCGATTTTTATTGAATTTGAACTATATTTCAACGTTTTTTGATGGTTCTGAGCCACCAAACACACTTAAAGCATGCAGAATCGACTCAGAATAGGAAATGGAGACGTTTAGGTCAATTTTATGCACTCTGGCGTTCGTAGATACAAGAAAACTGTTAAAATTCTTCAGAAACGTCACTTTTGAAGTGTTTTCTTGTACTTTTAAGCCAATCAGATACCCTACGAGCTCGGAAAGTGCAACGAAACCATCAAATTTTAGCTAGAAACTGTATTTTTGTCGATTTTTATTGAATTTGAACTATATTTCAACGTTTTTTGATGGTTCTGAGCCACCAAACACACTTAAAGCATGCAGAATCGACTCAGAATAGGAAAAGGAGACGTTTAGGTCAATTTTATGCATTCTGGCGTTCGTAGATACAAGAAAACTGTTAAAATTCTTCAGAAACGTCACTTTTGAAGTGTTTTCTTGTACTTTTAAGCCAATCAGATACCCTACGGGCTCGGAAAGTGCAACGAAACCATCAAATTTTAGCTAGAAACTGTATTTTTGTCGATTTTTATTGAATTTGAACTATATTTCAACGTTTTTTGATGGTTCTGAGCCACCAAACACACTTAAAGCATGCAGAATCGACTCAGAATAGGAAAAGGAGACGTTTAGGTCAATTTTATGCATTCTGGCGTTCGTAGATACAAGAAAACTGTTAAAATTCTTCAGAAACGTCACTTTTGAAGTGTTTTCTTGTACTTTTAAGCCAATCAGATACCCAACGGGCTCGGAAAGTGCAACGAAACCATCAAATTTTAGCTAGAAACTGTATTTTTGTCGATTTTTATTGAATTTGAACTATATTTCAACGTTTTTTGATGGTTCTGAGCCACCAAACACACTTAAAGCATGCAGAATCGACTCAGAATAGGAAAAGGAGACGTTTAGGTCAATTTTATGCATTCTGGCGTTCGTAGATACAAGAAAACTGTTAAAATTCTTCAGAAACGTCACTTTTGAAATGTTTTCTTGTACTTTTAAGCCAATCAGATACCCTACGGGCTCGGAAAGTGCAACGAAACCATCAAATTTTAGCTAGAAACTGTATTTTTGTCGATTTTTATTGAATTTGAACTATATTTCAACGTTTTTTGATGGTTCTGAGCCACCAAACACACTTAAAGCATGCAGAATCGACTCAGAATAGGAAAAGGAGACGTTTAGGTCAATTTTATGCATTCTGGCGTTCGTAGATACAAGAAAACTGTTAAAATTCTTCAGAAACGTCACTTTTGAAGTGTTTTCTTGTACTTTTAAGCCAATCAGATACCCTACGGGCTCGGAAAGTGCAACGAAACCATCAAATTTTAGCTAGAAACTGTATTTTTGTCGATTTTTATTGAATTTGAACTATATTTCAACGTTTTTTGATGGTTCTGAGCCACCAAACACACTTAAAGCATGCAGAATCGACTCAGAATAGGAAAAGGAGACGTTTAGGTCAATTTTATGCATTCTGGCGTTCGTAGATACAAGAAAACTGTTAAAATTCTTCAGAAACGTCACTTTTGAAGTGTTTTCTTGTACTTTTAAGCCAATCAGATACCCTACGGGCTCGGAAAGTGCAACGAAACCATCAAATTTTAGCTAGAAACTGTATTTTTGTCGATTTTTATTGAATTTGAACTATATTTCAACGTTTTTTGATGGTTCTGAGCCACCAAACACACTTAAAGCATGCAGAATCGACTCAGAATAGGAAAAGGAGACGTTTAGGTCAATTTTATGCATTCTGACGTTCGTAGATACAAGAAAACTGTTAAAATTCTTCAGAAACGTCACTTTTGAAGTGTTTTCTTGTACTTTTAAGCCAATCAGATACCCTACGGGCTCGGAAAGTGCAACGAAACCATCAAATTTTAGCTAGAAACTGTATTTTTGTTGATTTTTATTGAATTTGAACTATATTTCAACGTTTTTTGATGGTTCTGAGCCACCAAACACACTTAAAGCATGCAGAATCGACTCAGAATAGGAAAAGGAGACGTTTAGGTCAATTTTATGCATTCTGGCGTTCGTAGATACAAGAAAACTGTTAAAATTCTTCAGAAACGTCACTTTTGAAGTGTTTTCTTGTACTTTTAAGCCAATCAGATACCCTACGGGCTCGGAAAGTGCAACGAAACCATCAAATTTTAGCTAGAAACTGTATTTTTGTCGATTTTTATTGAATTTGAACTATATTTCAACGTTTTTTGATGGTTCTGAGCCACCAAACACACTTAAAGCATGCAGAATCGACTCAGAATAGGAAAAGGAGACGTTTAGGTCAATTTTATGCATTCTGGCGTTCGTAGATACAAGAAAACTGTTAAAATTCTTCAGAAACGTCACTTTTGAAGTGTTTTCTTGTACTTTTAAGCCAATCAGATACCCTACGGGCTCGGAAAGTGCAACGAAACCATCAAATTTTAGCTAGAAACTGTATTTTTGTCGATTTTTATTGAATTTGAACTATATTTCAACGTTTTTTGATGGTTCTGAGCCACCAAACACACTTAAAGCATGCAGAATCGACTCAGAATAGGAAAAGGAGACGTTTAGGTCAATTTTATGCATTCTGGCGTTCGTAGATACAAGAAAACTGTTAAAATTCTTCAGAAACGTCACTTTTGAAGTGTTTTCTTGTACTTTTAAGCCAATCAGATACCCTACGGGCTCGGAAAGTGCAACGAAACCATCAAATTTTAGCTAGAAACTGTATTTTTGTCGATTTTTATTGAATTTGAACTATATTTCAACGTTTTTTGATGGTTCTGAGCCACCAAACACACTTAAAGCATGCAGAATCGACTCAGAATAGGAAAAGGAGACGTTTAGGTCAATTTTATGCATTCTGGCGTTCGTAGATACAAGAAAACTGTTAAAATTCTTCAGAAACGTCACTTTTGAAGTGTTTTCTTGTACTTTTAAGCCAATCAGATACCCTACGGGCTCGGAAAGTGCAACGAAACCATCAAATTTTAGCTAGAAACTGTATTTTTGTCGATTTTTATTGAATTTGAACTATATTTCAACGTTTTTTGATGGTTCTGAGCCACCAAACACACTTAAAGCATGCAAAATCGACTCAGAATAGGAAAAGGAGACGTTTAGGTCAATTTTGTGCATTCTGGCGTTCGTAGATACAAGAAAACTGTTAAAATTCTTCAGAAACGTCACTTTTGAAGTGTTTTCTTGTACTTTTAAGCCAATCAGATACCCTACGGGCTCGGAAAGTGCAACGAAACCATCAAATTTTAGCTAGAAACTGTATTTTTGTCGATTTTTATTGAATTTGAACTATATTTCAACGTTTTTTGATGGTTCTGAGCCACCAAACACACTTAAAGCATGCAGAATCGACTCAGAATAGGAAAAGGAGACGTTTAGGTCAATTTTATGCATTCTGACGTTCGTAGATACAAGAAAACTGTTAAAATTCTTCAGAAACGTCACTTTTGAAGTGTTTTCTTGTACTTTTAAGCCAATCAGATACCCTACGGGCTCGGAAAGTGCAACGAAACCATCAAATTTTAGCTAGAAACTGTATTTTTGTTGATTTTTATTGAATTTGAACTATATTTCAACGTTTTTTGATGGTTCTGAGCCACCAAACACACTTAAAGCATGCAGAATCGACTCAGAATAGGAAAAGGAGACGTTTAGGTCAATTTTATGCATTCTGGCGTTCGTAGATACAAGAAAACTGTTAAAATTCTTCAGAAACGTCACTTTTGAAGTGTTTTCTTGTACTTTTAAGCCAATCAGATACCCTACGGGCTCGGAAAGTGCAACGAAACCATCAAATTTTAGCTAGAAACTGTATTTTTGTCGATTTTTATTGAATTTGAACTATATTTCAACGTTTTTTGATGGTTCTGAGCCACCAAACACACTTAAAGCATGCAGAATCGACTCAGAATAGGAAAAGGAGACGTTTAGGTCAATTTTATGCATTCTGGCGTTCGTAGATACAAGAAAACTGTTAAAATTCTTCAGAAACGTCACTTTTGAAGTGTTTTCTTGTACTTTTAAGCCAATCAGATACCCTACGGGCTCGGAAAGTGCAACGAAACCATCAAATTTTAGCTAGAAACTGTATTTTTGTCGATTTTTATTGAATTTGAACTATATTTCAACGTTTTTTGATGGTTCTGAGCCACCAAACACACTTAAAGCATGCAGAATCGACTCAGAATAGGAAAAGGAGACGTTTAGGTCAATTTTATGCATTCTGGCGTTCGTAGATACAAGAAAACTGTTAAAATTCTTCAGAAACGTCACTTTTGAAGTGTTTTCTTGTACTTTTAAGCCAATCAGATACCCTACGGGCTCGGAAAGTGCAACGAAACCATCAAATTTTAGCTAGAAACTGTATTTTTGTCGATTTTTATTGAATTTGAACTATATTTCAACGTTTTTTGATGGTTCTGAGCCACCAAACACACTTAAAGCATGCAGAATCGACTCAGAATAGGAAAAGGAGACGTTTAGGTCAATTTTATGCATTCTGGCGTTCGTAGATACAAGAAAACTGTTAAAATTCTTCAGAAACGTCACTTTTGAAGTGTTTTCTTGTACTTTTAAGCCAATCAGATACCCTACGGGCTCGGAAAGTGCAACGAAACCATCAAATTTTAGCTAGAAACTGTATTTTTGTCGATTTTTATTGAATTTGAACTATATTTCAACGTTTTTTGATGGTTCTGAGCCACCAAACACACTTAAAGCATGCAGAATCGACTCAGAATAGGAAAAGGAGACGTTTAGGTCAATTTTATGCATTCTGGCGTTCGTAGATACAAGAAAACTGTTAAAACTCTTCAGAAACGTCACTTTTGAAGTGTTTTCTTGTACTTTTAAGCCAATCAGATAACCTACGGGCTCGGAAAGTGCAACGAAACCATCAAATTTTAGCTAGAAACTGTATTTTTGTCGATTTTTATTGAATTTGAACTATATTTCAACGTTTTTTGATGGTTCTGAGCCACCAAACACACTTAAAGCATGCAGAATCGACTCAGAATAGGAAAAGGAGACGTTTAGGTCAATTTTATGCATTCTGGCGTTCGTAGATACAAGAAAACTGTTAAAATTCTTCAGAAACGTCACTTTTGAAGTGTTTTCTTGTACTTTTAAGCCAATCAGATACCCGACGGGCTCGGAAAGTGCAACGAAACCATCAAATTTTAGCTAGAAACTGTATTTTTGTCGATTTTTATTGAATTTGAACTATATTTCAACGTTTTTTGATGGTTCTGAGCCACCAAACACACTTAAAGCATGTAGAATCGACTCAGAATAGGAAAAGGAGACGTTTAGGTCAATTTTATGCATTCTGGCGTTCGTAGATACAAGAAAACTGTTAAAATTCTTCAGAAACGTCACTTTTGAAGTGTTTTCTTGTACTTTTAAGCCAATCAGATACCCTACGGGCTCGGAAAGTGCAACGAAACCATCAAATTTTAGCTAGAAACTGTATTTTTGTCGATTTTTATTGAATTTGAACTATATTTCAACGTTTTTTGATGGTTCTGAGCCACCAAACACACTTAAAGCATGCAGAATCGACTCAGAATAGGAAAAGGAGACGTTTAGGTCAATTTTATGCATTCTGGCGTTCGTAGATACAAGAAAACTGTTAAAATTCTTCAGAAACGTCACTTTTGAAGTGTTTTCTTGTACTTTTAAGCCAATCAGATACCCTACGGGCTCGGAAAGTGCAACGAAACCATCAAATTTTAGCTAGAAACTGTATTTTTGTCGATTTTTATTGAATTTGAACTATATTTCAACGTTTTTTGATGGTTCTGAGCCACCAAACACACTTAAAGCATGCAGAATCGACTCAGAATAGGAAAAGGAGACGTTTAGGTCAATTTTATGCATTCTGGCGTTCGTAGATACAAGAAAACTGTTAAAATTCTTCAGAAACGTCACTTTTGAAGTGTTTTCTTGTACTTTTAAGCCAATCAGATACCCTACGGGCTCGGAAAGTGCAACGAAACCATCAAATTTTAGCTAGAAACTGTATTTTTGTCGATTTTTATTGAATTTGAACTATATTTCAACGTTTTTTGATGGTTCTGAGCCACCAAACACACTTAAAGCATGCAGAATCGACTCAGAATAGGAAAAGGAGACGTTTAGGTCAATTTTATGCATTCTGGCGTTCGTAGATACAAGAAAACTGTTAAAATTCTTCAGAAACGTCACTTTTGAAGTGTTTTCTTGTACTTTTAAGCCAATCAGATACCCTACGGGCTCGGAAAGTGCAACGAAACCATCAAATTTTAGCTAGAAACTGTATTTTTGTCGATTTTTATTGAATTTGAACTATATTTCAACGTTTTTTGATGGTTCTGAGCCACCAAACACACTTAAAGCATGCAGAATCGACTCAGAATAGGAAAAGGAGACGTTTAGGTCAATTTTATGCATTCTGGCGTTCGTAGATACAAGAAAACTGTTAAAATTCTTCAGAAACGTCACTTTTGAAGTGTTTTCTTGTACTTTTAAGCCAATCAGATACCCTACGGGCTCGGAAAGTGCAACGAAACCATCAAATTTTAGCTAGAAACTGTATTTTTGTCGATTTTTATTGAATTTGAACTATATTTCAACGTTTTTTGATGGTTCTGAGCCACCAAACACACTTAAAGCATGCAGAATCGACTCAGAATAGGAAAAGGAGACGTTTAGGTCAATTTTATGCATTCTGGCGTTCGTAGATACAAGAAAACTGTTAAAATTCTTCAGAAACGTCACTTTTGAAGTGTTTTCTTGTACTTTTAAGCCAATCAGATACCCTACGGGCTCGGAAAGTGCAACGAAACCATCAAATTTTAGCTAGAAACTGTATTTTTGTCGATTTCTATTGAATTTGAACTATATTTCAACGTTTTTTGATGGTTCTGAGCCACCAAACACACTTAAAGCATGCAGAATCGACTCAGAATAGGAAAAGGAGACGTTTAGGTCAATTTTATGCATTCTGGCGTTCGTAGATACAAGAAAACTGTTAAAATTCTTCAGAAACGTCACTTTTGAAGTGTTTTCTTGTACTTTTAAGCCAATCAGATACCCAACGGGCTCGGAAAGTGCAACGAAACCATCAAATTTTAGCTAGAAACTGTATTTTTGTCGATTTTTATTGAATTTGAACTATATTTCAACGTTTTTTGATGGTTCTGAGCCACCAAACACACTTAAAGCATGCAGAATCGACTCAGAATAGGAAAAGGAGACGTTTAGGTCAATTTTATGCATTCTGGCGTTCGTAGATACAAGAAAACTGTTAAAATTCTTCAGAAACGTCACTTTTGAAGTGTTTTCTTGTACTTTTAAGCCAATCAGATACCCTACGGGCTCGGAAAGTGCAACGAAACCATCAAATTTTAGCTAGAAACTGTATTTTTGTCGATTTTTATTGAATTTGAACTATATTTCAACGTTTTTTGATGGTTCTGAGCCACCAAACACACTTATAGCATGCAGAATCGACTCAGAATAGGAAAAGGAGACGTTTAGGTCAATTTTATGCATTCTGGCGTTCGTAGATACAAGAAAACTGTTAAAATTCTTCAGAAACGTCACTTTTGAAGTGTTTTCTTGTACTTTTAAGCCAATCAGATACCCTACGGGCTCGGAAAGTGCAACGAAACCATCAAATTTTAGCTAGAAACTGTATTTTTGTCGATTTTTATTGAATTTGAACTATATTTCAACGTTTTTTGATGGTTCTGAGCCACCAAACACACTTAAAGCATGCAGAATCGACTCAGAATAGGAAAAGGAGACGTTTAGGTCAATTTTATGCATTCTGGCGTTCGTAGATACAAGAAAACTGTTAAAATTCTTCAGAAACGTCACTTTTGAAGTGTTTTCTTGTACTTTTAAGCCAATCAGATACCCTACGGGCTCGGAAAGTGCAACGAAACCATCAAATTTTAGCTAGAAACTGTATTTTTGTCGATTTTTATTGAATTTGAACTATATTTCAACGTTTTTGATGGTTCTGAGCCACCAAACACACTTAAAGCATGCAGAATCGACTCAGAATAGGAAAAGGAGACGTTTAGGTCAATTTTATGCATTCTGGCGTTCGTAGATACAAGAAAACTGTTAAAATTCTTCAGAAACGTCACTTTTGAAGTGTTTTCTTGTACTTTTAAGCCAATCAGATACCCTACGGGCTCGGAAAGTGCAACGAAACCATCAAATTTTAGCTAGAAACTGTATTTTTGTCGATTTTTATTGAAATTGAACTATATTTCAACGTTTTTTGATGGTTCTGAGCCACCAAACACACTTAAAGCATGCAGAATCGACTCAGAATAGGAAAAAGGAGACGTTTAGGTCAATTTTATGCATTCTGGCGTTCGTAGATACAAGAAAACTGTTAAAACTCTTCAGAAACGTCACTTTTGAAGTGTTTTCTTGTACTTTTAAGCCAATCAGATACCCTACGGGCTCGGAAAGTGCAACGAAACCATCAAATTTTAGCTAGAAACTGTATTTTTGTCGATTTTTATTGAATTTGAACTATATTTCAACGTTTTTTGATGGTTCTGAGCCACCAAACACACTTAAAGCATGCAGAATCGACTCAGAATAGGAAAAGGAGACGTTTAGGTCAATTTTATGCATTCTGGCGTTCGTAGATACAAGAAAACTGTTAAAATTCTTCAGAAACGTCACTTTTGAAGTGTTTTCTTGTACATTTAAGCCAATCAGATACCCTACGGGCTCGGAAAGTGCAACGAAACCATCAAATTTTAGCTAGAAACTGTATTTTTGTCGATTTTTATTGAATTTGAACTATATTTCAACGTTTTTTGATGGTTCTGAGCCACCAAACACACTTAAAGCATGCAGAATCGACTCAGAATAGGAAAAGGAGACGTTTAGGGTCAATTTTATGCATTCTGGCGTTCGTAGATACAAGAAAACTGTTAAAATTCTTCAGAAACGTCACTTTTGAAGTGTTTTCTTGTACTTTTAAGCCAATCAGATACCCTACGGGCTCGGAAAGTGCAACGAAACCATCAAATTTTAGCTAGAAACTGTATTTTTGTCGATTTCTATTGAATTTGAACTATATTTCAACGTTTTTTGATGGTTCTGAGCCACCAAACACACTTAAAGCATGCAGAATCGACTCAGAATAGGAAAAGGAGACGTTTAGGTCAATTTTATGCATTCTGGCGTTCGTAGATACAAGAAAACTGTTAAAATTCTTCAGAAACGTCACTTTTGAAGTGTTTTCTTGTACTTTTCTGAAGAATTTTAACAGTTTTCTTGTATCTACGAACGCCAGAATGCATAAAATTGACCTAAACGTCTCCTTTTCCTATTCTGAGTCGATTCTGCATGCTTTAAGTGTGTTTGGTGGCTCAGAACCATCAAAAAACGTTGAAATATAGTTCAATTTCAATAAAAATCGACAAAAATACAGTTTCTAGCTAAAATTTGATGGTTTCGTTGCACTTTCCGAGCCCGTAGGGTATCTGATTGGCTTAAAAGTACAAGAAAACACTTCAAAAGTGACGTTTCTGAAGAATTTTAACAGTTTTCTTGTATCTACGAACGCCAGAATGCATAAAATTGACCTAAACGTCTCCTTTTCCTATTCTGAGTCGATTCTGCATGCTTTAAGTGTGTTTGGTGGCTCAGAACCATCAAAAAACGTTGAAATATAGTTCAAATTCAATAAAAATCGACAAAAATACAGTTTCTAGCTAAAATTTGATGGTTTCGTTGCACTTTCCGAGCCCGTAGGGTATCTGATTGGCTTAAAAGTACAAGAAAACACTTCAAAAGTGACGTTTCTGAAGAATTTTAACAGTTTTCTTGTATCTACGAACGCCAGAATGCATAAAATTGACCTAAACGTCTCCTTTTCCTATTCTGAGTCGATTCTGCATGCTTTAAGTGTGTTTGGTGGCTCAGAACCATCAAAAAACGTTGAAATATAGTTCAAATTCAATAAAAATCGACAAAAATACAGTTTCTAGCTAAAATTTGATGGTTTCGTTGCACTTTCCGAGCCCGTAGGGTATCTGATTGGCTTAAAAGTACAAGAAAACACTTCAAAAGTGACGTTTCTGAAGAATTTTAACAGTTTTCTTGTATCTACGAACGCCAGAATGCATAAAATTGACCTAAACGTCTCCTTTTCCTATTCTGAGTCGATTCTGCATGCTATAAGTGTGTTTGGTGGCTCAGAACCATCAAAAAACGTTGAAATATAGTTCAAATTCAATAAAAATCGACAAAAATACAGTTTCTAGCTAAAATTTGATGGTTTCGCTGCACTTTCCGAGCCCGTAGGGTATCTGATTGGCTTAAAAGTACAAGAAAACACTTCAAAAGTGACGTTTCTGAAGAATTTTAACAGTTTTCTTGTATCTACGAACGCCAGAATGCATAAAATTGACCTAAACGTCTCCTTTTCCTATTCTGAGTCGATTCTGCATGCTTTAAGTGTGTTTGGTGGCTCAGAACCATCAAAAAACGTTGAAATATAGTTCAAATTCAATAAAAATCGACAAAAATACAGTTTCTAGCTAAAATTTGATGGTTTCGTTGCACTTTCCGAGCCCGTAGGGTATCTGATTGGCTTAAAAGTACAAGAAAACACTTCAAAAGTGACGTTTCTGAAGAATTTTAACAGTTTTCTTGTATCTACGAACGCCAGAATGCATAAAATTGACCTAAACGTCTCCTTTTCCTATTCTGAGTCGATTCTGCATGCTTTAAGTGTGTTTGGTGGCTCAGAACCATCAAAAAACGTTGAAATATAGTTCAAATTCAATAGAAATCGACAAAAATACAGTTTCTAGCTAAAATTTGATGGTTTCGTTGCACTTTCCGAGCCCGTAGGGTTTCTGATTGGCTTAAAAGTACAAGAAAACACTTCAAAAGTGACGTTTCTGAAGAATTTTAACAGTTTTCTTGTATCTACGAACGCCAGAATGCATAAAATTGACCTAAACGTCTCCTTTTCCTATTCTGAGTCGATTCTGCATGCTTTAAGTGTGTTTGGTGGCTCAGAACCATCAAAAAACGTTGAAATATAGTTCAAATTCAATAAAAATCGACAAAAATACAGTTTCTAGCTAAAATTTGATGGTTTCGTTGCACTTTCCGAGCCCGTAGGGTATCTGATTGGCTTAAAAGTACAAGAAAACACTTCAAAAGTGACGTTTCTGAAGAATTTTAACAGTTTTCTTGTATCTACGAACGCCAGAATGCATAAAATTGACCTAAACGTCTCCTTTTCCTATTCTGAGTCGATTCTGCATGCTATAAGTGTGTTTGGTGGCTCAGAACCATCAAAAAACGTTGAAATATAGTTCAAATTCAATAAAAATCGACAAAAATACAGTTTCTAGCTAAAATTTGATGGTTTCGTTGCACTTTCCGAGCCCGTAGGGTATCTGATTGGCTTAAAAGTACAAGAAAACACTTCAAAAGTGACGTTTCTGAAGAATTTTAACAGTTTTCTTGTATCTACGAACGCCAGAATGCATAAAATTGACCTAAACGTCTCCTTTTCCTATTCTGAGTCGATTCTGCATGCTTTAAGTGTGTTTGGTGGCTCAGAACCATCAAAAAACGTTGAAATATAGTTCAAATTCAATAAAAATCGACAAAAATACAGTTTCTAGCTAAAATTTGATGGTTTCGTTGCACTTTCCGAGCCCGTTGGGTATCTGATTGGCTTAAAAGTACAAGAAAACACTTCAAAAGTGACGTTTCTGAAGAATTTTAACAGTTTTCTTGTATCTACGAACGCCAGAATGCATAAAATTGACCTAAACGTCTCCTTTTCCTATTCTGAGTCGATTCTGCATGCTTTAAGTGTGTTTGGTGGCTCAGAACCATCAAAAAACGTTGAAATATAGTTCAAATTCAATAGAAATCGACAAAAATACAGTTTCTAGCTAAAATTTGATGGTTTCGTTGCACTTTCCGAGCCCGTAGGGTATCTGATTGGCTTAAAAGTACAAGAAAACACTTCAAAAGTGACGTTTCTGAAGAATTTTAACAGTTTTCTTGTATCTACGAACGCCAGAATGCATAAAATTGACCTAAACGTCTCCTTTTCCTATTCTGAGTCGATTCTGCATGCTTTAAGTGTGTTTGGTGGCTCAGAACCATCAAAAAACGTTGAAATATAGTTCAAATTCAATAAAAATCGACAAAAATACAGTTTCTAGCTAAAATTTGATGGTTTCGTTGCACTTTCCGAGCCCGTAGGGTATCTGATTGGCTTAAAAGTACAAGAAAACACTTCAAAAGTGACGTTTCTGAAGAATTTTAACAGTTTTCTTGTATCTACGAACGCCAGAATGCATAAAATTGACCTAAACGTCTCCTTTTCCTATTCTGAGTCGATTCTGCATGCTTTAAGTGTGTTTGGTGGCTCAGAACCATCAAAAAACGTTGAAATATAGTTCAAATTCAATAAAAATCGACAAAAATACAGTTTCTAGCTAAAATTTGATGGTTTCGTTGCACTTTCCGAGCCCGTAGGGTATCTGATTGGCTTAAAAGTACAAGAAAACACTTCAAAAGTGACGTTTCTGAAGAATTTTAACAGTTTTCTTGTATCTACGAACGCCAGAATGCATAAAATTGACCTAAACGTCTCCTTTTCCTATTCTGAGTCGATTCTGCATGCTTTAAGTGTGTTTGGTGGCTCAGAACCATCAAAAAACGTTGAAATATAGTTCAAATTCAATAAAAATCGACAAAAATACAGTTTCTAGCTAAAATTTGATGGTTTCGTTGCACTTTCCGAGCCCGTAGGGTATCTGATTGGCTTAAAAGTACAAGAAAACACTTCAAAAGTGACGTTTCTGAAGAATTTTAACAGTTTTCTTGTATCTACGAACGCCAGAATGCATAAAATTGACCTAAACGTCTCCTTTTCCTATTCTGAGTCGATTCTGCATGCTTTAAGTGTGTTTGGTGGCTCAGAACCATCAAAAAACGTTGAAATATAGTTCAAATTCAATAAAAATCGACAAAAATACAGTTTCTAGCTAAAATTTGATGGTTTCGTTGCACTTTCCGAGCCCGTAGGGTATCTGATTGGCTTAAAAGTACAAGAAAACACTTCAAAAGTGACGTTTCTGAAGAATTTTAACAGTTTTCTTGTATCTACGAACGCCAGAATGCATAAAATTGACCTAAACGTCTCCTTTTCCTATTCTGAGTCGATTCTGCATGCTTTAAGTGTGTTTGGTGGCTCAGAACCATCAAAAAACGTTGAAATATAGTTCAAATTCAATAAAAATCGACAAAAATACAGTTTCTAGCTAAAATTTGATGGTTTCGTTGCACTTTCCGAGCCCGTAGGGTATCTGATTGGCTTAAAAGTACAAGAAAACACTTCAAAAGTGACGTTTCTGAAGAATTTTAACAGTTTTCTTGTATCTACGAACGCCAGAATGCATAAAATTGACCTAAACGTCTCCTTTTCCTATTCTGAGTCGATTCTACATGCTTTAAGTGTGTTTGGTGGCTCAGAACCATCAAAAAACGTTGAAATATAGTTCAAATTCAATAAAAATCGACAAAAATACAGTTTCTAGCTAAAATTTGATGGTTTCGTTGCACTTTCCGAGCCCGTCGGGTATCTGATTGGCTTAAAAGTACAAGAAAACACTTCAAAAGTGACGTTTCTGAAGAATTTTAACAGTTTTCTTGTATCTACGAACGCCAGAATGCATAAAATTGACCTAAACGTCTCCTTTTCCTATTCTGAGTCGATTCTGCATGCTTTAAGTGTGTTTGGTGGCTCAGAACCATCAAAAAACGTTGAAATATAGTTCAAATTCAATAAAAATCGACAAAAATACAGTTTCTAGCTAAAATTTGATGGTTTCGTTGCACTTTCCGAGCCCGTAGGTTATCTGATTGGCTTAAAAGTACAAGAAAACACTTCAAAAGTGACGTTTCTGAAGAGTTTTAACAGTTTTCTTGTATCTACGAACGCCAGAATGCATAAAATTGACCTAAACGTCTCCTTTTCCTATTCTGAGTCGATTCTGCATGCTTTAAGTGTGTTTGGTGGCTCAGAACCATCAAAAAACGTTGAAATATAGTTCAAATTCAATAAAAATCGACAAAAATACAGTTTCTAGCTAAAATTT
>NW_026972561.1:0-5000 GCF_036711695.1 Zophobas morio
GTCTCGAACGACGTTTCGAATCGTCTCGACGAGAACGGCGGCATCGAGCCGAACCCGTCGGCCGGGCGAAAATCATTTAAAACCCACGGTAACGAAGACGAGCAAAGGCGCACGAAACGCCCCGCACGTACTTACGAAACCTGCGATCCGAATCGAACTCTTTGAGGTTCTTTAGCGGATCAAGGTGCCCGAAATGCCGTCTGCCCGATCGCACGACGAACGCGCGTAAAGGACCGGCGCCGCGAGTTCGCATCGGCATGACGCCTAATCCGACTCTGGACGATTCAATAGTTCGAGGACGTCGCGTGACGCCGTCTCTTAGACGCGTTTCCTCTTTCGCACCGATCCCCACGTGGGACGAGAGAAGAGAAGAGAACGCGCTTCGGAAACGCGCGACGGCACCGCTAAAGGCTGGACGTGCCGTCGTCTACGCCGCAGACGTCTTTAGATGTTAGATCGAGCGTGTACGTCGTCCACGGACGCGACATACTTCGCACGACAACAACAACACGATCAGACGATGGTGTGTGTGTCTGTGTAAAGACAGTGCGTGTGTTCGAGACACGTTAATGATCCTTCCGCAGGTTCACCTACGGAAACCTTGTTACGACTTTTACTTCCTCTAAATGATCAAGTTTGGTCATCTTCCCAGCGACATCGGCGACGCCGAAACGCCACCGCGTACCGGTCCGAAGACCTCACTAAATCATTCAATCGGTAGTAGCGACGGGCGGTGTGTACAAAGGGCAGGGACGTAATCAACGCGAGCTTATGACTCGCGCTTACTGGGAATTCCTCGTTCATGGGGAACAATTGCAAGCCCCAATCCCTAGCACGAAGGAGGTTCAGCGGGTTACCCGGGCCGCTCGGCCAGGGAGGACACGCTGATTCCTTCAGTGTAGCGCGCGTGCGGCCCAGAACATCTAAGGGCATCACAGACCTGTTATTGCTCAATCTCGTGCGGCTAGAAGCCGCCTGTCCCTCTAAGAAGAATTGTTTGTACGCCGACAGTAAAAACCGCGCACGGCCAACGGGCGAACCCGAGACCGGCGGGCCTTTGGGATGTCGAAATACGCCTATTTAGCAGGCTAGAGTCTCGTTCGTTATCGGAATTAACCAGACAAATCGCTCCACCAACTAAGAACGGCCATGCACCACCACCCACCGAATCAAGAAAGAGCTCTCAATCTGTCAATCCTTCCGGTGTCCGGGCCTGGTGAGGTTTCCCGTGTTGAGTCAAATTAAGCCGCAGGCTCCACTCCTGGTGGTGCCCTTCCGTCAATTCCTTTAAGTTTCAGCTTTGCAACCATACTTCCCCCGGAACCCAAAAGCTTTGGTTTCCCGGAAGCTGCCCGCCGAGTCATCGAAAGAACGTCGGCGGATCGCTAGCTGGCATCGTTTATGGTTAGAACTAGGGCGGTATCTGATCGCCTTCGAACCTCTAACTTTCGTTCTTGATCAATGAAAGCGTTTTTGGCAAATGCTTTCGCTTCTGTCCGTCTTGCGACGATCCAAGAATTTCACCTCTAACGTCGCAATACGAATGCCCCCATCCGTTCCTATTAATCATTACCTCGGGGTTCCGAAAACCAACAAAATAGAACCGAGGTCCTATTCCATTATTCCATGCACACAGTATTCAGGCGAAGTTTTAGCCTGCTTTAAGCACTCTAATTTGTTCAAAGTAAACGTGCCGGCCCACCTCGACACTCAATGAAGAGCACCGCGGCGGGATTGAGTTGGGCCGCCCTCTCGAGCTAAGCCCACCGGCAGGACGTCCCGCGGCACGCCAGTTAACACCGCGAACGATGAACCGGCGGCGCGGGACACAGATTCGACTACGAGCTTTTTAACCGCAACAACTTTAATATACGCTATTGGAGCTGGAATTACCGCGGCTGCTGGCACCAGACTTGCCCTCCAATTGATCCTCGTTAAAGGGTTTAGAGTGTACTCATTCCGATTACGGGGCCTCGGATGAGTCCCGTATCGTTATTTTTCGTCACTACCTCCCCGTGCCGGGAGTGGGTAATTTGCGCGCCTGCTGCCTTCCTTGGATGTGGTAGCCGTTTCTCAGGCTCCCTCTCCGGAATCGAACCCTGATTCCCCGTTACCCGTTACAACCATGGTAGGCGCAGAACCTACCATCGACAGTTGATAAGGCAGACATTTGAAAGATGCGTCGCCGGTGCGAGACCGTGCGATCAGCGTAAAGTTATTCAGAGTCACCAAGTTGTACGATGACGGAGACCGCCACCGATTGGTTTTGATCTAATAAAAGCGCCCCTTCCGTTTCCGGTCGGGGCTCTGTTTGCATGTATTAGCTCTAGAATTACCACAGTTATCCAAGTAAATGTGGGTACGATCTAAGGAACCATAACTGATTTAATGAGCCTTTCGCGGTTTCACCTTAATTCGGCTTGTACTGAGACATGCATGGCTTAATCTTTGAGACAAGCATATGACTACTGGCAGGATCAACCAGGGAACTGCGTTCTCGTTCGGATACTCCGAAACTGAAAACTACACTTTCGTCGAAAGCGCGAGTGCGTGTTCGCGAAACGAACGCGTAGGAACGTAACGCCACGCTTAACTCTCTCTTTCGTTGTTTTATATACGAAAAATATCATACATAACGATACCGGTCGAAAAGTTTCGCGAGGAAACCTCCTGCGCCGGTTTAAAAGTTCAAACATTCTCCTCACTCTTCGCTAGATAGAATGCGACGGTGAGACGTGCCGAATTCTTTACAGAATCTGCACACGTTACGAGTATATTATATATTCTCGCTCGGAATGTAGGGAGTTGACGCAAATTTAATAGCTGTTCGATGCAACGAACGACGAATCGTGAAATTCGAACGTACGCCACCGTTTACAACAATGTAAGGTTGATCGCATAAGGACCGCCGACGATGGAACGTCCGCCGCATCCGCGATCTCGCTGTGCTGGACCGTCTTTCGAGGCAAGCTCGAACCCAATGAAGGAACTCAAGGATTCCATGAAATTCTAGGCGCAAACGCTCCGAGAGCCAAGTCTACTTCGGGTCATTTTCGACGGGTGCGATAACTACATTCTCAAAATTATCAACAAGACACACACACATACAAGGTTCGCTCTTATAATCATTAAAGGCACGACCACCAAAAGTAATCGCAACGTTTCGTTCTAAAAAGGTGAACGTATCGTCGTCTCTTTTTGTCGGGTCGGTCTGAATAACATAATAATGTCGTTGTTGAACATTATTTATTACAGAGAGAAACCAATGCGGTTAGCGTCTGCTATCATTTTTAGAGAATACGTAAAAACGCACAGTCTTAGAGACACCGAAGAACGGCCGGAACGTGCTGCGAAATTCATTTCGTCATAAATCCGAATTCCTTTTAAAAGTATTGGATAAGACTCGCAGACAGTCCGTGGTAACGCGAGCGAGAGGATGCAGTCGTTGGTCGGTATCTCGAGAGAACACCTCACACGCCACAACATCACTCCGCTACCTATAATAGCGCGCTTGACGTCGATCGGAGCCAAACGCTGCGAAGCGGCGACAGTGGTACGCGAGCAGGGGCGCGAGACACACCTCTCCCCGTCCGAGGTGCGCTCTGTCGGTGTGATGGCTCTTCGTAAAGAGCGGTTTGAACATTTTTCCACGGATTTTCGCAAGAAAAAAAATACGGCCGCATTGTGTTACGTAATCGAGGTAAGTTAGAATTTTTATTATAGCGATTTAGTTAATTTTAAAATACGTACCCGGTACGGGACGCCGTACTTCATAAATTCCGAACGCCGTACTTCATAAATTTCAAACGCCGTACTTTATAAACAACCAACGCCGTACTTCATAAACGACGAACGCCGTACATGTACTTTTAAAAAAATTTCCAAGTCCGGAGAAACGCCTTACTTTATAAAAGACGAACGCCGTACATGCACTTTTTAAAAATTTTAAGTACGGAAGAACGCCTTACTTTATAAAAGACGATCGACGTATATATAAAATGTTGTAAAATGAAATTTATTATATATGTCGAAATAACTTTCGAGAAGTTTTTTTTAATAAAAACGAGGGAGAATTGAAATAGCTGTAGCTGATTTTTTAAAACGAATTGTGCCATTCATGTTTTTTAATGCTTCAAACTGAATTTAAGTAACACCATAAATTTCGATTTTTTCAAGAAAACCTAGGGACAGTGGGAATCTCGTTAATCCATTTACGGGCGCCACGAATTAGACAACGAGACATTAGGCTTCACAATTACTGTACTTGCAATCACCGCCGTTAATCCGCGCGTTCCTTAAATTAAAATAAAAACTTTTTGTAAAATCTTCTCAAAATGAAGTCGTCTATTTCTACAATAAATTGAAATAACTAATTAAATTACCTCCTGATAAATGATAAAAACTTAATTTTTGATAACAAATTGTGCCATTTCGCCCTTTATAACTATTTCCGGTGTATTTATTACCGGTTGCCTGTATGTACGCGAAACCGCAAATTCGACAGCGCTAATGAACGCCGTACGTTTATTGTATTGTAGATCGACGACTGTGCTGCGTGTTTGAAAGTCGAAATCGATCGGTGGCGTTATACAGTCACTCGGCACGAACGCCGTACGTTATGAACGGCCAGTGTATTACCGGTTGTATATGAGGCGTGCGAGAAGCTTCGAATTAATCGGTGACGTTAACGGACGCCGTACGTGTCGGTGTGTTGCGGGTTGCAAAACGCGTGTTCGAAAGTCAGTCGAAAGGAATCGGGCGGTGGCGTTAACGGACGTCGCACGTCGGTGTATTGTGAGTTGCATATGCATCCGTTAAAGGAGTATTGTTGGTTGCAGGATCGCTGAATTAGCGTATTACTGGTTGCCTACTAGTTCCGTTGGAAGCGCAGAATTTATCGGTGCCGTTAACGAAAGACGCGTATTATTGGTTGCCTGCACGTGGGACGGACCAAAAAAAAAATACATAATGACGATTATGTCGTTTTTATACGATTGGAT
>NW_026972561.1:10000-17500 GCF_036711695.1 Zophobas morio
AACTCCTTCGAAAAGAAAGTCCGACACGTCACCCCGACGGGCCGCTATCGCGTCTCCGGATGTCGCGTACGCCGGATCGTACTCGAAACGAACGAACGTTACGTAAGTCGTCTCGACATCGACCTCCAACGGCACGCGTCTAAAAAACATCCAACTCGCTCCGACGAACGCCACGCTTTCTCAAACGAGGCGAACCGAGCAGTCTTTGAAATTGACACGACCCTCAGCCAGGAGTGGTCCGGGAACAGTTTATCCGAGGACCGCAATGTGCGTTCGAAATGTCGATGTTCATGTGTCCTGCAGTTCACAAGTTGACGCGCAATTAGCTGCGTTCTTCATCGACCCACGAGCCAAGTGATCCACCGTTCAGGGTAATCTTTTAGAATATACATTAAGACGCACGTTCTCTCCGGCTCGCCTCGCGACGGCCTGGAACGTTCTGCGTCGAAATTCTCTCGGTTTCGATTGTTTATTAAGATAAAAAAAGAAAAAAAAAGAAAAGAGAAACTTTCGAACGACGTGTCGTCTTACTAATTCCATCTTTTCCTCTCTCTCTTTTTTTTTTGTTAGTCGCAAGACTTGATCTCCTTTTCTAAAGCAGAAGCTCAACCGCACAACGATCACTTAACCAAACAAACTAGGTGTGATTTCGTCAAACGGCGCTTCCTAGGAGCGTCTCGAACGACGTTTCGAATCGTCTCGACGAGAACGGCGGCATCGAGCCGAACCCGTCGGCCGGGCGAAAATCATTTAAAACCCACGGTAACGAAGACGAGCAAAGGCGCACGAAACGCCCCGCACGTACTTACGAAACCTGCGATCCGAATCGAACTCTTTGAGGTTCTTTAGCGGATCAAGGTGCCCGAAATGCCGTCTGCCCGATCGCACGACGAACGCGCGTAAAGGACCGGCGCCGCGAGTTCGCATCGGCATGACGCCTAATCCGACTCTGGACGATTCAATAGTTCGAGGACGTCGCGTGACGCCGTCTCTTAGACGCGTTTCCTCTTTCGCACCGATCCCCACGTGGGACGAGAGAAGAGAAGAGAACGCGCTTCGGAAACGCGCGACGGCACCGCTAAAGGCTGGACGTGCCGTCGTCTACGCCGCAGACGTCTTTAGATGTTAGATCGAGCGTGTACGTCGTCCACGGACGCGACATACTTCGCACGACAACAACAACACGATCAGACGATGGTGTGTGTGTCTGTGTAAAGACAGTGCGTGTGTTCGAGACACGTTAATGATCCTTCCGCAGGTTCACCTACGGAAACCTTGTTACGACTTTTACTTCCTCTAAATGATCAAGTTTGGTCATCTTCCCAGCGACATCGGCGACGCCGAAACGCCACCGCGTACCGGTCCGAAGACCTCACTAAATCATTCAATCGGTAGTAGCGACGGGCGGTGTGTACAAAGGGCAGGGACGTAATCAACGCGAGCTTATGACTCGCGCTTACTGGGAATTCCTCGTTCATGGGGAACAATTGCAAGCCCCAATCCCTAGCACGAAGGAGGTTCAGCGGGTTACCCGGGCCGCTCGGCCAGGGAGGACACGCTGATTCCTTCAGTGTAGCGCGCGTGCGGCCCAGAACATCTAAGGGCATCACAGACCTGTTATTGCTCAATCTCGTGCGGCTAGAAGCCGCCTGTCCCTCTAAGAAGAATTGTTTGTACGCCGACAGTAAAAACCGCGCACGGCCAACGGGCGAACCCGAGACCGGCGGGCCTTTGGGATGTCGAAATACGCCTATTTAGCAGGCTAGAGTCTCGTTCGTTATCGGAATTAACCAGACAAATCGCTCCACCAACTAAGAACGGCCATGCACCACCACCCACCGAATCAAGAAAGAGCTCTCAATCTGTCAATCCTTCCGGTGTCCGGGCCTGGTGAGGTTTCCCGTGTTGAGTCAAATTAAGCCGCAGGCTCCACTCCTGGTGGTGCCCTTCCGTCAATTCCTTTAAGTTTCAGCTTTGCAACCATACTTCCCCCGGAACCCAAAAGCTTTGGTTTCCCGGAAGCTGCCCGCCGAGTCATCGAAAGAACGTCGGCGGATCGCTAGCTGGCATCGTTTATGGTTAGAACTAGGGCGGTATCTGATCGCCTTCGAACCTCTAACTTTCGTTCTTGATCAATGAAAGCGTTTTTGGCAAATGCTTTCGCTTCTGTCCGTCTTGCGACGATCCAAGAATTTCACCTCTAACGTCGCAATACGAATGCCCCCATCCGTTCCTATTAATCATTACCTCGGGGTTCCGAAAACCAACAAAATAGAACCGAGGTCCTATTCCATTATTCCATGCACACAGTATTCAGGCGAAGTTTTAGCCTGCTTTAAGCACTCTAATTTGTTCAAAGTAAACGTGCCGGCCCACCTCGACACTCAATGAAGAGCACCGCGGCGGGATTGAGTTGGGCCGCCCTCTCGAGCTAAGCCCACCGGCAGGACGTCCCGCGGCACGCCAGTTAACACCGCGAACGATGAACCGGCGGCGCGGGACACAGATTCGACTACGAGCTTTTTAACCGCAACAACTTTAATATACGCTATTGGAGCTGGAATTACCGCGGCTGCTGGCACCAGACTTGCCCTCCAATTGATCCTCGTTAAAGGGTTTAGAGTGTACTCATTCCGATTACGGGGCCTCGGATGAGTCCCGTATCGTTATTTTTCGTCACTACCTCCCCGTGCCGGGAGTGGGTAATTTGCGCGCCTGCTGCCTTCCTTGGATGTGGTAGCCGTTTCTCAGGCTCCCTCTCCGGAATCGAACCCTGATTCCCCGTTACCCGTTACAACCATGGTAGGCGCAGAACCTACCATCGACAGTTGATAAGGCAGACATTTGAAAGATGCGTCGCCGGTGCGAGACCGTGCGATCAGCGTAAAGTTATTCAGAGTCACCAAGTTGTACGATGACGGAGACCGCCACCGATTGGTTTTGATCTAATAAAAGCGCCCCTTCCGTTTCCGGTCGGGGCTCTGTTTGCATGTATTAGCTCTAGAATTACCACAGTTATCCAAGTAAATGTGGGTACGATCTAAGGAACCATAACTGATTTAATGAGCCTTTCGCGGTTTCACCTTAATTCGGCTTGTACTGAGACATGCATGGCTTAATCTTTGAGACAAGCATATGACTACTGGCAGGATCAACCAGGGAACTGCGTTCTCGTTCGGATACTCCGAAACTGAAAACTACACTTTCGTCGAAAGCGCGAGTGCGTGTTCGCGAAACGAACGCGTAGGAACGTAACGCCACGCTTAACTCTCTCTTTCGTTGTTTTATATACGAAAAATATCATACATAACGATACCGGTCGAAAAGTTTCGCGAGGAAACCTCCTGCGCCGGTTTAAAAGTTCAAACATTCTCCTCACTCTTCGCTAGATAGAATGCGACGGTGAGACGTGCCGAATTCTTTACAGAATCTGCACACGTTACGAGTATATTATATATTCTCGCTCGGAATGTAGGGAGTTGACGCAAATTTAATAGCTGTTCGATGCAACGAACGACGAATCGTGAAATTCGAACGTACGCCACCGTTTACAACAATGTAAGGTTGATCGCATAAGGACCGCCGACGATGGAACGTCCGCCGCATCCGCGATCTCGCTGTGCTGGACCGTCTTTCGAGGCAAGCTCGAACCCAATGAAGGAACTCAAGGATTCCATGAAATTCTAGGCGCAAACGCTCCGAGAGCCAAGTCTACTTCGGGTCATTTTCGACGGGTGCGATAACTACATTCTCAAAATTATCAACAAGACACACACACATACAAGGTTCGCTCTTATAATCATTAAAGGCACGACCACCAAAAGTAATCGCAACGTTTCGTTCTAAAAAGGTGAACGTATCGTCGTCTCTTTTTGTCGGGTCGGTCTGAATAACATAATAATGTCGTTGTTGAACATTATTTATTACAGAGAGAAACCAATGCGGTTAGCGTCTGCTATCATTTTTAGAGAATACGTAAAAACGCACAGTCTTAGAGACACCGAAGAACGGCCGGAACGTGCTGCGAAATTCATTTCGTCATAAATCCGAATTCCTTTTAAAAGTATTGGATAAGACTCGCAGACAGTCCGTGGTAACGCGAGCGAGAGGATGCAGTCGTTGGTCGGTATCTCGAGAGAACACCTCACACGCCACAACATCACTCCGCTACCTATAATAGCGCGCTTGACGTCGATCGGAGCCAAACGCTGCGAAGCGGCGACAGTGGTACGCGAGCAGGGGCGCGAGACACACCTCTCCCCGTCCGAGGTGCGCTCTGTCGGTGTGATGGCTCTTCGTAAAGAGCGGTTTGAACATTTTTCCACGGATTTTCGCAAGAAAAAAAATACGGCCGCATTGTGTTACGTAATCGAGGTAAGTTAGAATTTTTATTATAGCGATTTAGTTAATTTTAAAATACGTACCCGGTACGGGACGCCGTACTTCATAAATTCCGAACGCCGTACTTCATAAATTTCAAACGCCGTACTTTATAAACAACCAACGCCGTACTTCATAAACGACGAACGCCGTACATGTACTTTTAAAAAAATTTCCAAGTCCGGAGAAACGCCTTACTTTATAAAAGACGAACGCCGTACATGCACTTTTTAAAAATTTTAAGTACGGAAGAACGCCTTACTTTATAAAAGACGATCGACGTATATATAAAATGTTGTAAAATGAAATTTATTATATATGTCGAAATAACTTTCGAGAAGTTTTTTTTAATAAAAACGAGGGAGAATTGAAATAGCTGTAGCTGATTTTTTAAAACGAATTGTGCCATTCATGTTTTTTAATGCTTCAAACTGAATTTAAGTAACACCATAAATTTCGATTTTTTCAAGAAAACCTAGGGACACTCCCTCCTTTATTATATTACAGTGCCGGTACATGTATTTCCATACTTCACCGGCACTGACTTCACCCCACCTTAGGATCCTCACTGTATTATCTCCCTCACCCTCTACACCAATTTCACTCACCTTCACTCACTCCTATTCTCCTTTTCTCAAACACTCTCCTTGCAAACTCCATCAGTCCGTCATATACCTCTTTCGACCTCAACAATCTCTCTAACCGTCTCTCTCCTTCGTCCATCCATTCCGCCCATACACAACTCCCTCTCTCCTCATTGTATAACCTACACTCAAACAAAATATGCCGGACACTCTCTACACATCCACACCTACATTTGTCCGTTTCACTCAAACCTCTCTTATACAGGAACTCGTTCATACTACCGTGACCAGTCAGCAGAAACAACCCAAACATTCCCGGCTGAAACCATTCATTCTCCTTAACAAACCTCACATTCGGAACAAAATCATACGTCACCCTTCCCTTCTCACTCAACTCCCATCTTCTCTGCCAAACCTCCCATACTTTCGCCTCCAATACCTCCATTCTCCCTAAGTCTTCATTCACGCTGGTCCCTGTTTTCAACCACTCCAAATCTCCTGAATTCATTCCTCTCTTTTCCCTAAACATCACGCCTCTCCTAACAAACTCCAAATCCCACGGCAACTCACCCATTAACACTTGCATCGCATCCGTGCTCACAGTTCTACACAACACCATACTCGCATACACCGCACACCTCTGACATCTATTCACCAATTCTCTCGCATACCCAAACCGCAACACATCATACCACACTGCCACACCGAACGAAGCACACGCCACAACCAACCCCTTATAAATTACCCTTATCGCACCTCTCTTCAAACCCCACTCCTTCCTCAACACCCTCTTCAACTTCCCCATTATGTCAATCACCCTACTACCCAAACTCTCAACATGCGGCCTAAAATTCATGCGTTCACTCACCCTAATTCCCAAATATTTCACCTCCTTCACATACTTCACACTCTCACCCATCACCCTTACATTCGCCGGCCTATTATCAGACAAAAACCCTTTCAACAACATCATTACCGTTTTCTCCTTAGACAACTCCACACCCACTCCATTCCCCCATGCAGCCACCATCTCCATCAAATCCGTCCCCTCACTCTCAATTTCTCTCCTGCTGTCCGTCTCAATCAAACATAACAAATCATCCGCATACGCTACACACTTTATACCTTTCCTTTCAATCTCATTCAGCAATCCATTCATCATCAAGTTCCACACCGCCGGCCCACAGATAGATCCCTGTGGGCATCCCTTACTTACCTTCCTTTCAATCTCGTCAGCCTCTCCTACCACACACACTCTCCGATCCTTGAAATAGCTCACCCAACATTTAATCTCCTTGCACCCAACTTCCACCAACTTATTCAACACCTCACTCCAGCTCAAATTATCGAATGCACCCTTAAAATCCACAAACACTCCCATCACATACTTCTTTCTGGACTCCTCCACAACCTGTCTCACTCTCATCCATGCATCCTGTATCCCCACTCCTTTCACAAATCCAAACTGGGCACTCGACAATTTCCCTTCCAATACCTTTCCCAATCGCTCCACTAACACTCTCTCAAACACTTTCCCCATAACACTTAAAAGGCAGATAGGTCTGTACGACCTCTTCAAGGACCTGTCCTTATCAATGCCTTTTAAGAGTATGACCAGACGCGCAACCTTCCACTCCTCCGGCACCCATCCTTCTCTCAAACACGCATTAAACAATTCCATCACATACTCCGGTACCACCTTCCACACAACATCCACCATCTCAGGCGTTATTCCATCCATTCCCGCTGATTTCCTCTTTCTCATGCACCCCACACTCCTTTCAATCTCTCCAAAACTTACTCTCTCCACAGTGCTTTCCTCCCTTTCATACAACCCATAATTCACCGGGACGTCAACCGGGAAAAACTCGTCTAACAACACCTCAACCGTTTCTCCCCAAGTTACTGTTTTTCTATCCCCATCCCATACTCCTACCAGCCCTTCGCTCCTCTCTCTCCTGCAAAGCTTATACACCGCTCCCCATGGATCTGCATTGCCAACGGTTCCAACAAATCTCCTCCACCACGACACCTTCGCCTCCTTCAAAGCCTTCTTGTAACCTTTAAGCAAGCCCTGGTACTCCGAACTATAGAACCTATTCCCCTCCACACTACCCAACTCCTTTCGTGACAATTGCCATTTTTTGCGTGCCTTTGCAACGCGACTTTTTAACAATTTCAGTTCCTCAGTCCACCAGGCTGCTTTCTTCCCTTTGGCTTTGACAAACCTCCTCGTCGCTTTGTCCATGGCAATGCAGATCCAGCGATTCAAACTTCCCAGTTGTTCCCTACCCGTTAATCTCCCAAAATTTCCTATACCTACCACATCAGCTTCCTTTTCCAACTCCGACTTGAATTTTTCCCAATTGACGTCCCTAGGGACAGTGGGAATCTCGTTAATCCATTTACGGGCGCCACGAATTAGACAACGAGACATTAGGCTTCACAATTACTGTACTTGCAATCACCGCCGTTAATCCGCGCGTTCCTTAAATTAAAATAAAAACTTTTTGTAAAATCTTCTCAAAATGAAGTC
>NW_026972561.1:22500-26966 GCF_036711695.1 Zophobas morio
TTTTAGCGGCCCCGACTTCCTCGGGAGTAACAGGCAAGAAAACAGGCTGCGACGTTTTCGGAAACCGCAGCGGCTCCTCATCGGGTGGAGAGATAGATTCGAATATCCCCCCATACAGCTTCTCCACATCGCCAACCTCAGGAACATCTCCTTCACCCATCGATTCCGCCGATCCACCGTTCAAAATTGCTCCGACGAGGGCTGACCTGTTCTTTTGCCAGAGGTCCTGGGTCTTCTTATAAAGAGACGCCCTAGGACCTCTTGATGGTGGTCTGTGCGGGCCGGCCCGCAGGTCAGTGGTCCTCGTCCTCCTACCCCCGCGCCTGCCTCGTGTGCGACCGGTGAACGTGGCCCGAAGCCATTCGTCTACCAGGGCCAGCAGGTGTTCGTTACTGCACCCTGATAGACAGGCCTCTATTAAGCCGGCCGCGGCAGGCGTCCCTTGGCGGAGGCCCTCCAGGTGTGCAATGAAGGGCCCATCAACCGCCGCCAAAGGACTGTCCAAAGTGGGAGAGGCGGGATGCACGCTACGCCGGACCAATCGGCCCGGACGGCGATCAACCCGTCCTCTCAACAGGACTGGCATTTTGCCCTTATTCACGGGTTCTGCGGGGGGGGTTATGGGGCTTACTTGAACGGCTTCAACGGCATCATCTAGGGATCCGGAAGATGTAGAGGCTTGCGATGTTTCATCGGAGCTGCTGGGGTGATAATTCGAATCGTCTCGAGGAGCCTCATCCACATACTCGTCTGAGGAAGAGGATGGAATCCTTCTTGCCCTCTGTTTGGGCCGCACCAGTACACTCGAGCGTGCGAACATAAGAGAGTCATAGTTACTCCCGCCGTTTACCCGCGCTTGCTTGAATTTCTTCACGTTGACATTCAGAGCACTGGGCAGAAATCACATTGCGTCAACACCCGCTGGGGCCATCGCAATGCTTTGTTTTAATTAGACAGTCGGATTCCCCCGGTCCGTGCCAGTTCTGAGCTGACCGTTGAATGGCGGCCGAAGAGGACATCCGGACGCCCTTTCGGGCGCACCCGGAGCCTCGTAGCAAGACGGTTCCGCGGGAGGCCAAGGCACGGGACCGGGCTCGGATCCGACGTTTCCGCCGAAACGGCAACGCTTCACCTCGCCCAGGCCCGGCACGTCAGCCGCGACCCGCTTCCCCGACAAGCCCGACACGCCCCGATCCTCAGAGCCAATCCTTATCCCGAAGTTACGGATCCAATTTGCCGACTTCCCTTACCTACATTATTCTATCGACTAGAGGCTCTTCACCTTGGAGACCTGCTGCGGATATGGGTACGAACCGGCGCGACGCCTCCACGTGGCCCTCTCCCGGATTTTCAAGGTCCGAGGGGAAGATCCGGACACCGCCGCAACTGCGGTGCTCTTCGCGTTCCAAACCATATCTCCCTGCTAGAGGATTCCATGGAACTCGAACGCTCATGCAGAAAAGAAAACTCTTCCCGGATCTCCCGACGGCGTCTCCGGGTCCTTTTGGGTTGCCCCGACGAACTCTCTTGCGAGGGCCCGAATTATAAGCGGTTCCGCTGCCGGGTTCCGGAATAGGAACCGGATTCCCTTTCGCCCAACGGGTGTGTGCACAATCCGTACGTTCACGTCACCACGGCTCTGGAGGTCGTGTTTGTGACCAACGACAAATCTACACCACATCGACATCGGCTTTCGCCTAGGGCTTAGGATCGACTGACTCGTGTGCAACGGCTGTTCACACGAAACCCTTCTCCACGTCAGTCCTCCAGGGCCTCGCTGGAGTATTTGCTACTACCACCAAGATCTGCACCGACGGCGGCTCCAGACGGCCTCACGGCCAGTCCTTCTGCGCTCACCGCCGCGACCCTCCTACTCGTCAGGGCTTCATGGCCCGTGACCAGAGGCCACCGGACCGCACATGCCGCTGACGGCCGAGTATAAGCACGACGCTTCAGCGCCATCCATTTTCAGGGCTAGTAACTTCGGCAGGTGAGTTGTTACACACTCCTTGGCGGATTCCGACTTCCATGGCCACCGTCCTGATGTCTTAAGTTACCAACGCCTTTCATGGTATCCCATAAGCGTCGATTTAGGCGCTTTAACTCGGCGTTTGGTTCATCCCACAGCGCCAGTTCTGCTTACCAAAAATGGCCCACTTGGCACTCTGATTCGAGTCTCGCGGCTTCAATAGTTCGAGCAAGCCGGAGATCTCACCCATTTAAAGTTTGAGAATAGGTTGAGGCCGTTTCGACCCCAATGCCTCTAATCATTCGCTTTACCGGATGAAACTCGTGCGCTATGAGCGCCAGCTATCCTGAGGGAAACTTCGGAGGGAACCAGCTACTAGATGGTTCGATTAGTCTTTCGCCCCTATACCCAGTTCCGACGATCGATTTGCACGTCAGAATCGCTACGGACCTCCATCAGGGTTTCCCCTGACTTCGTCCTGACCAGGCATAGTTCACCATCTTTCGGGTCCCAGCGTGTACGCTCTTGGTGCGCCTCTTCTCGCGATGAGAACGAGACGCCCCGGGAGTGCGAGGCGGCAGCCGTAACGACCGCCCATCCTCCCTCGGTCCGCGCAAGGCGGACCTTCACTTTCATTGCGCCTTTAGGTTTAGTAATGTCCCAATGACTCGCGCACATGCTAGACTCCTTGGTCCGTGTTTCAAGACGGGTCCTGAAAGTACCCAAAGCTATAGCGTCGCAGATCGGCGTTCTAAAAGAAGACGAGGTCTGTCCGACGACCCACAGCCAACAGCCACCCGGGGACGGGACCGGCACCAGGTCCGATCACCGTCGCGACGAGAGCGCTTGCCGTAGGGCGGACGCCGAACTAGCGGCGGCCTCGCGCCATCTTTATACCGTCGAGCGAGCCGACCGGGAAACACCGCGGGTTCGTTCGGAAACGGCGAACCGTCCGAACGGGCTCCACCGCGGGCCTCAGACCGGCACCCAACGGATCGCGACGTCCTACAGGGGGAGAAGTGCACGCGTTCGATCGCAGTTCGGAGGACGGAAGGCGCAGACGACGCGTACGCCGTCCGTCACGCGACCGCCCAGCGCCACGATCGAGACACGCTGAATCTCCCCTTTCGACCTTTCGGGTTTCTCAGGTTTACCCCTGAACGGTTTCACGTACTATTGAACTCTCTCTTCAAAGTTCTTTTCAACTTTCCCTCACGGTACTTGTTCGCTATCGGTCTCGTGGTCATATTTAGCCTTAGATGGAGTTTACCACCCACTTAGGGCTGCACTCTCAAGCAACCCGACTCTGAGGAGAGATCCTCCCGTCACCGGCAGCGGTCACTACGGGCCTGGCACCCTCTATGGGCTGTGGCCCCGTTCAAGATGGACTTGGACGCGCCGCACGATTTCGGGATGACGGACCCTCCCTAACACCACATTTCCCGGCGTCCGGTTTCGGCCGCGGGATTCGGTGCTGGGCTCTTCCCTGTTCGCTCGCCGCTACTGAGGGAATCCTAGTTAGTTTCTTTTCCTCCGCTTAATAATATGCTTAAATTCGGCGGGTAGTCTCACCTGCTCTGAGGTCGCAAGATCGAATAGATCTGGAAATGGATCATTTTAATACGCAAACGATCATGGCACGTCGTCGACGCGGCCTTTACGGTCTTTCGTCGAACAGCGACCTGACGTCGTCGCGAGATACGTCACGCACGCCTCGGACACGACGGTCGCATCGTTCGACAAAATCAACGCCGTTATGGCCGTCGAAAGTCGATCGTTTTGTGCTTTACGTCTGCTGATCCGCCCGTCGAAGGACGACGACGAACTCCTTCGAAAAGAAAGTCCGACACGTCACCCCGACGGGCCGCTATCGCGTCTCCGGATGTCGCGTACGCCGGATCGTACTCGAAACGAACGAACGTTACGTAAGTCGTCTCGACATCGACCTCCAACGGCACGCGTCTAAAAAACATCCAACTCGCTCCGACGAACGCCACGCTTTCTCAAACGAGGCGAACCGAGCAGTCTTTGAAATTGACACGACCCTCAGCCAGGAGTGGTCCGGGAACAGTTTATCCGAGGACCGCAATGTGCGTTCGAAATGTCGATGTTCATGTGTCCTGCAGTTCACAAGTTGACGCGCAATTAGCTGCGTTCTTCATCGACCCACGAGCCAAGTGATCCACCGTTCAGGGTAATCTTTTAGAATATACATTAAGACGCACGTTCTCTCCGGCTCGCCTCGCGACGGCCTGGAACGTTCTGCGTCGAAATTCTCTCGGTTTCGATTGTTTATTAAGATAAAAAAAGAAAAAAAAAGAAAAGAGAAACTTTCGAACGACGTGTCGTCTTACTAATTCCATCTTTTCCTCTCTCTCTTTTTTTTTTGTTAGTCGCAAGACTTGATCTCCTTTTCTAAAGCAGAAGCTCAACCGCACAACGATCACTTAACCAAACAAACTAGGTGTGATTTCGTCAAACGGCGCTTCCTAGGAGC